>NW_027496258.1:155000-225343 GCF_021521415.1 Bidens hawaiensis | reverse complement strand
GGAATTTATATACAAAAAAGATTAAAGTGTGGGCTTGACGCAAATAATATGGATGCACCGAACACAAATAATATGGATGGATCGTCCCCTTATAAGATCCATCCCTAGTTACGTAATCGGCCAAGATTGGGGAGTATTTGGGTAAATACTAGGACATGGTAAATTATAAAAAAATTAATTTCATGAAATTATATATATATATATATATATATATATATATATATATATCAAATATTATAAGATTATAGTAATACTAGAAACAAATTACACAAATACCAATATAAATCACACATATGCACAAAATTGCATATAAAAAGTATAAAACACACAAATACCAATATTAAACACATCGTCACGCCATCTTTTTTTATCTTTTCTTTTTATAGTTAAATTAAATAAATAAAAACTCATTAAATTAAATAATTAAATAAATATACTAAAATAAAAAAAAATACCGAAAAAAATACATAACAAACAAAAAACCCATAAACTAAAAACTACTTTCTTAGGTTGTAAGTTTCGCACATTTTTTTACACTCGTCGTTCTTCCAATAATACGGCCTCTTTGGTAAACCCGTTTGAGATGAGGTACTCATAGTCTCATCCGATTTGCCGTAATTCAAATAGACCGACAAGCCATTCGTTGGTTTCGTTGCTATGTTGAAAGGTAGCGGTACGTTCCACGTTTTGGGTTTCGAAACGACCGAACATATCGTTTAGCCGGTCCAGTTCTTTGTGGGCCCCCACATCAAGCTCGTGTCGACGACGAACCCTCCACATTTTTTGCATTCTTTTTTCTTCTTTCCCCTGGGGTTGAACCAACTTTTGTACGTCATCGTCCCCTAAATTAATCGCGTCTTCCTTGTCTTCGTCAATGACGTGGAAGTTATGAGCATCAGATGATGTTGTGGGTGTGTTCGGGTTTGTCGAAGACGAAGTATTTGACCATTTTGTAGCTCGGGATGATGTGTCGTATCGTCGAGCGACTGGAACGGTGAGTCCCCCCGTTCCAATTCGGCAATCCCGAACTTTCTCCCATGAAGTTAAATAATTAAATGCCTTCTCTTGCCGCCATTCCAGTTGCCCTTGAGTTTGAAAGTCGATTAATGCCCGAGATTGGACGTTGGCGTCGTTTTGTCCGCTACTCCAACTGGTTCGCTTCAATCGGTTGTGTATCCTAGCATATTTTTGGCATTCTTGGTTTAGGACCTTCCAATGGACTTGAACCGCTTCTTTACCCCGGTTTTTAACCGGTTTGCCCGTTATGTGAAGCCAAACTTCAAATACTTTCTTCCAAAATACTCCGGCGACCTGAAAAATTTGCTAAAATTAAAATTATTTTCACAATTAATATTAGTTTTAAATAAATACCAAATAAAGATAAATAAATATTTAATATTAATAACTTACAAACGTCGGGATCCTCCGAAATGGCTATCCAAGCTCGTGCGATAGTTACTTCCTCCTCCTCTTCCGTCCACGCTAAGTACCCACCAGGCATCGCCGGCTCCCTCGATTCCTTCTTTTTGTGTTTACGGCCTGCCTTTCGGGTTGAACTAGAGGCCCGCGCTGATTGAGTCTCTGGCATCGGCTGGCTAGACCCGAACACCGACATGGGGTTTTGGTGGCTGAGGAAGTTGACGTACATGTTTAAGTTCAGGTCAGAAAAAGGAAATGGATAGTTTAGGTTTGGTTGGTTTCCGGTGTTCGGGAAGTTGTTTTGTTGGTTTTGCGGAGTAGGGTGTTGGCCGAAACCAAGCCATGGATAGTTTAGGCTTAGTTGGTTCGGTTGGTTTTACGGAGCATGGTATTGCCCGAAAGGGAGGAATGAATGGTTCGGGTTGCTTCTAGGATTCATTTTTGTAGGTTTTTTTAGAGCAGAGATGTGATATTCTTGTATGAAAGATTGTAATTATTGAAGATGAAGTTGGAGAAGAAGAGGGTATATGTGTGTGTATATATATATATATATATATAGTTTTTTGACCGTTCAACGGTCCAAATCAATATAATATTTTTTTTTGAAAATTGAAGGCGACAAATATTCGTCGCCCTCTCATCGCCGGAGATGGGGGCGGTGCTCCTCTCTAAAATCACCCACATGTCGTCCTCGTTGCCGTCCACTACACATCGTCTATGAGAATCATAAGATCAAGTAATCTATGTATGTATTTACAAGTTTTGCAAGCTCTTTCTACATATATGCAAAATTACCTAAATACCCTTCATCTTAAGTCAACAAAGACCATGGCTAGATTCATCATCCCCCAATATAAACAAACTTATTTGTTGCCCAATTCAAGTAAGATAAAAAAACCCTAGTGTATTTTTTCCCCTCAAATCTCAATCACCCATCCTGTTTTCAATTAATAAAATCCAAAGGGGCTAAAGAAACAGAAGTACAGAAACAAGAGGCCCCTCACAAAACACACCGCTCTCTGGTAACAAATTCTCTTCACAAATCTTGAATTTTTTTTCTTTATTTTTTGATCTCTGTTCACAAAACACGACTTAAATGTCTCTTCCACCCTTCTCTCTCTCTCTCACACCTTTCTTGGCGCGGATTTCAAAAGGGTTTTCAAAATTTCTCCCTCTTTTCATTCCAAACCCTTAAACCAAGAAATAAAGTCTGTAGATTTATCAGTTTTCTCATCTTGGTCACTCTTGTTTTGCTTGATTTCATGCTAAAGTTTGATAATTTATGTGACCCAGTTCGATCTTTATACGATCTATTACATACATGCAGTTTCAAGATTTGATTTTTAGTTCAAATTTGTCATGTTTCTTTGGTTAATTTTGTAAGATCTGTCGTTACGGTTTGAAAAATCTTGAAAAGTTTGAAGCTTTTTGTAAATTTTTTGAATATTATGGCAGGATGGTCAAAGGTTGCAGATGGGTGTGCATTGGATTGTTTTAGAACCCTAGAAGCAATTCACAGTTATTATGGGGTTTCTGTAAGAGAGATTGATAATAAGTTTGGGAAAGTGTTTAATCAAATTGTGTTTAGGGTTTTGAAAGAGTTTTGTAATAGTAATTGTTTTAGGCCTTTTCCTCCAATGCTTGGAGATGGAAAGCCTATTAATTTGTTGAGGCTTTATTTATGTGTGAGGGAAAAAGGCGGGTATGAGAGTGTTTCTCGTAATGGGATTTGGGATTTGGTTGCGAAAGAAATAGGGTGTGATTTGAAGTGTTCGGTGAGCTTGAAGGTGGTTTATGTGAAGTATCTAGACTTGTTGGATGAGTGGTTTTTGAAAACTGTTAAGGATAATAAAGATTTAGTAAGCGAATCTTCGTGTTCTGGTGAAGTTGAGATGAAAGTTTCGGATTCTCGAAAGTTTTTTTTGGATGTTGAGATGAAAGATTACAAGGAGTTTGTGGAGAGAGGATTGGGTGTTAAAGATTCGCAGAGTTATGTCGGGTCGGTTGAAGGATTAGATGTTAAAGATGGTTTGGTTATTGAGTCGGCTACTAAAGAAGAAACCGAGTTGAGTCGAAAGAGGAAACGAGAACGTTATTTGCCAATGTTGGATTGGGTTAAACGCGTGTCAAAAGACCCGTGTGATCTTGCTATTGGGTCGATGCCTGAAAGGTCAAAATGGAAGATTTATGGAGGTGAACATGTGTGGAAGCAGGTTCTTTCGGCTCGAGAGGTAAGGCTTTTGCAGACTAATGTTGACCCGAAGGCCAAACATAAGTGGCAGGTATTTTTAGTTATCTTTTTTCAATTGCTTATATATGAATCTTGTTATCTGAATTACTGAAAGTGTACTGTTTGATGCAATTTGGAATTCTATATGTTCTTGATGTGCTAGATACTAAGTTGATTACTTTATGCTTATATATTGTTTCTTAATGTGCACTTGCGTTTAGTTTGGACTTTATATTTTAGATTATTTGGTCATTGTATGTTCACATGAGAAATTCACTTTTTTAATATTCTGTAGATTTTATTATTCACATCTCAAATATGATTTTAATCTATGCAGTCAATATCGATGGGATATCGGTTATCGGCCCCAATGTGAAATATTGGTCAGAATATCCGAACCGATATTATCGCTCGATATTGACCGATATATCATCGATATTTTGGATATCAGTGTTTTATGTCTTATTTCTCAAATTTTAGTGTTTATTGTTTGTGTTTTAAGTCTAAATTTGTTAATGGTAGGATGGTATATTGAATTGCTAGTGTTAAATTGCTATATATATGAATTCTGCATGATAATAAAATTACCGATTACCGATATCCCACTGCAATAACTGATATCTCAGACATCGGTCCTTGACCGATATCTGATATTTTTGCGCATTCACTGCATAGATTTAATGTGATAGTCTAAATTTTTTAGTTAAAGAGGCTTTAGGAATTCAGATACACTTTGGTGACTCTTGACCCATTTTTTTGGTTTTTTTTTAAAGTTTTCTAGTTTTAATCAGTTGATAAAAAACGAAAATATAATCAAACTTGACCATTTTTCGACTTGAATTGTTTAACTTGTTTATTTATGTGCGAGTTAAATTACAAACTTTACGCTGTTTTGTTTGACTTATATGCATACATTTACATATGTCAGCAAATGGGTTTCATGGAATGTTTTGTTATATTATTTATTGTTTTTAATTGCAAAATAGAGATTATTGTTTCATATTTTATTAATCACTCCCTTTTTTCTGAACTGTATAGACTACATTTGAATTTATAGTGCTCAGTGACTAACATAAATAATAAACTTGTTGAATATTACTACAGGAACAGTACCGATTAAAATTTAAAAATTTTAACGTCAGTAGTATGACACACAAAGTGTTGAAAATAAACAGTGCAACTATTATGCTTAATGTTGAAAATTGAGAAACTGTTCTGAATTTCTGATAATGTGTAGAAAACAGTATCCATAATGCTTAAGGTAGTTTTCTTTAGATCCAGAACTGAATCTAAACCGGGAAGAATAACATTACCTTATGTATTCGGTTAGTTTCATCTAGGACTAGATCTGGTATTAAAGTTCTGAAACTGATTCGATTTAGTCAATGGCATATATTGAGAAATCAATTTTTTGTCTGAACTAAACTGTGTATAGTGATGGATATTGCTATCCGGTGTAATGTACAGCTTCTTAAAATCCGCCAAAACCACCCGAACAGTCCAAACCGAGCTAAGTTGGTTGGTTTGGCTGGGTTTGGAGTGAACCATTCGTTTTACGTTTTGAAAAACCAGATTTCATGATTTGGTTTACAGGTTTAGAACTCTCCAGGTAAGCCAAACCAACCAAGATATTAAAAATTATCTTTTAAATCCTTTATATATAATTATTAAATAAAAGCATAAACAATTTTCAAGCATTGGAATATAAAAAGTATTATTTGTATAAGTAATCTTTATTGCAGTACGTATAGATTATAAATTTAACTGAATTTATGCTATAATATTTTTATCCTTTTATAAAATCCTTTTAAGTCTACAATTTCATTGAATTTAGAAGATTTAAGTGTGACTTGTGATATATATAAAGTAATAAAACACTGGCCCAAACCGGCATACCACCAAATCCTAGTCGTTTGGTTTGGTTTGATTTTTCCAAATACTGTAGTTAATGGTCTGACCCAGAGATTCTATCAGAACCGGCCGAACTGGACCGTGAACAGCCCTAATGCAATGGTTAATTCCAGCTCTTGTACAGTCTTGATATTCCGTGTTAATACAATAACTGCAATTTTTTTTACTGCCATTAGAATATTAAAATTGTTCTTTTGCAGAAGAATTTAAGGATGCATCCAGCAATGTACGATGACCTGGCCGATAAATCAACATCAAGATGCAGCCAGAGGCTCATTTCTGCCAAAGAGACTCGACCCGCATGCCCTCCAAGAAAACCACAGCCTCAGGATTCCTCCGAGTCATCATCCACCGGGAGCCGGAGTGACCGAGAGGATGAAGATTCTTTCTGGGGTTACAAGTTAAAGCGAAAACGGATCCCACTGGGTCGCCATTTTCAAGCCAAAGTACCCGAGTGGACCGAACAGACTTATGAACCCGACACCAAATGGCTCGGGACCCCAGTTTGGCCTCTAGATAAAAGCGAACCGAGAAGTAGTTTAATCGAGCTTGAAAGAATCGGAAAAGGAAGGCAAGATTCGTGTGGCTGCCAGTTTCCGGGGTCGTTAGACTGCGTGCGGTTTCATGTTTCCGAGAAACGAAACCGGGTCAAACATGAAGTGGGGTCTGCTTTTTATAAATGGAAGTTTGATGATATGGGTGAGAGTGTTGCTCTTAATTGGAAACGTAATGAAGAAAAACTGTTTGAGCATATAATAAAGTCAAACCCTCCGTCTGCGGGTATAACCTTTTGGGACGACTTAACGAGCTATTTCAAGCACAAAAGCAAGAAGGATTTGGTTAGTTACTATTTCAATGTGTATGTTAACAGGCGTAGGGCCCACCAGAACCGATCCGATCCAAGCAACATTGATAGTGACGATGATGAGGTTGACAAAGTTGGAAATGAGGCGAGCAGCAATGATCCTGAATCCATCTTTTGTTCTCCGAAAAAGGCGCATTTAAACGGTAGATGATGCTGTTCGAGTTTGTTTCGTGTATTTTGCTTGTTTTTTCATGTTTCTATGCGGTTTTGTTAACGAGATTGTTGACTCGAAGTTTGACCGGAAACGAGGAAATACTAGGGTTAAGTGTTTTGAAAGTTTTATGTTATGAATGTACATGGAGAAGATAATGTTGGTTTTATTGCTTTTGGTTTTTTGATAATTACACCATGTTAGGAGTATTAGTTAGCATAGTCTTTTGTTACATGTTTTGTGAACCAAAACTGTTTAGATGGCAAAACTAGAGTCCAACGATATGGGCTATTTTAAGGATGCATTAGGATAGGTATTTAGATATCTAATTAGTTTAAGAAAAATAAAGGTTTGAACATATATGGTATTAAGTTTGGACTCGTTTACCTGTATCTAAATTGAACATGTTATATAATGTAGGAAGCATGAAACAAAATGGATCACAAATACTTAGTTATCCAATGAAACATGATCCATTTCAAGAGACTTAAAAAAATAGGAAGCTACAAGAGTACAAGTTAATAAAACACAAAAAGTAACAAGGACGAAAATAAAAAAGGAGGTAAAGAATGAAATGCAAAGGATCTCTCATTGACCGGCCCAACCACTCAATGCATTATATCACAAATAGTAAGTGTCTGTTTGGTATGGGGCAATGAAATGAATAAGAGAATAAAATGAACGTGGTAATGAAATGGACAAAAAAATAAAATGGATCATTATTGTAGTAAATAATAATAATAATAATAATAATAAACGGATTATATATATTATTTACTAATTATTATTATTATTAGTAGAAAATAATAATAATAATATTATGAATCATAAAAAATAGTTTTTAAAACCCGGGCGTTACAACGAGATTATTTAATCGAATAAAAATAATCATAAAAGCGTTGAATCATGCATGTGCGTTGTGAAATGTTAACTCACCAAATTTAAATATAATAATTCTAATATAAAATAATAATTATATTACAATATAATATGCAAATCAATAATGATAATAATAATAATATACTATAATAATAATATTGACAATAATTACAATATAATAATACTAATAACAATTATTATTATTATTGGGTCATTTTAATTCTTTGAAGTAATGAAAAAAAAGCATCACTTCTTAAAAGGAATGAAAATCCTATAATTGGAAGGAGCTTCATTCTTTAAGGAATAATCCATTCCATTACCACATGACAACCAAACATATTTTAATTCATTTCATTCCACCCTCTATTCTTTCATACCAGACACTATCTAAGCGATCTAACTCAGTATATATTAAGATGTTCTTTTATTATAGTACAATTAGGATCCACTGAGTGCCCTTCAAGGACTTTCATTCGAGAGGAAATTTTGATCAGTATCGCTTGAGGGGCGGTGTTCTCGCTCTCCTTTTTCACCGAAATCTTCTCCTTTTCTTTACATTTTTATCTTCAGGACGGGTTCTCCACACCGACCTTATGAAATTCTTTGTACCATTTTGTTGATGCGGCAAGCATAGCGATCCTCTAACCTGAGGGCTCCCCCCTCCTCCTAATAAGTAGAAAACCGCAAGAACTAAATAACACATGTACATATTGCTTTACATGTGATACATAAGGCTATAGATAATCGCATAACCGTCTCTTTTCCTCCTCCTCCACGATATTATTGACACACTACACACATATGATTATATGATTTTTGTTTTATATTATTACTTAAAACTAGTTATACATGTTTATTAAAACACACTTCATGAAATTCATCGTACACCATTTGTACATCTTAATATATACATACTTCTAACCTTTTCTACATTTGTACATCATTCATTTATCAATCATAAGTCATTCATATAGCATACACTTATCACCGAAGGTAAATGTATTAATACCACACCCTAACCTAAGGCGAAAATGCCATTGGTTCATAGCTAAGAAGGTACTATCATACAATATAAAACATGACAATATCTAATTAATTTATTTATTTCTAAATTCAAATAAAGTGCACAAGTTTTCAAACATGACAAAAATAATTCAAAACAATTAATAATTCCAAAACTAAGAGAAATAGAGCAAATATTCTTTATTTTATTGTCTAAAGTTCTTCTATACGTTCTTCACCTTAGCTTCAAATCAGCTGATAGCCTGCATATGCGTAGAAAATAAACATAAAATTTGTCAACAATACATGATGAGTGAGATAATCACTAGTTTTGACACTAGCAATAATATATGTAATAAATAATAAATGATAAATGATAAATGGTAAATGACAAATGAGCAAAACAAAATAATGTGAGTAATAATTCAATTAAACAGTGAGCAAATAACGTGTTAGTTGACCTTTGCCTTGCGAATCGGGCATTGGCTACTATGACTAGCTTACAAATGTGACTGTCGGTTGACCCTCGCCATGTGAATCGAGCTTTGGCTACTAAGACATCGTATGATCATACTATAATATGATTATGATGGACCTCTCCGAATGCGATGAAATAAACACTTACACAAGTAGCAATTAACATTTAATTGAAATACACACAATATTTACGTTTGCGAGTTTGTCTATATATAGAATATAAAAATATGAATTAGATACACATATTCCCCAAAAGTTGTAAAAATCAGTAAAATAGGAGGGGAATGATATCTCATCTTATTGCTTAGGCGAGTGTACGAGAAATAAAAATAAAAAAATAATAAACAAGTAAATCGTTCTTTAGCGCGTCGTCTGAGATAAACCAAACAGAGTTGAAACTTTGACAAAAATAACTACAATTAAAACCGAGAACATAGCCGCTAGAATCGATCCAAACGGATGTCTAGAACTCTGGTTATGAGATATTTAACGTTTAAGCGAGCTGGTACTGACTAGAATCCGAACAGCGAGTTGGAAGTCGGGTTTTGGTCAGTAGCCTTAAAATCTAGGAACAAAAATAAAAGTCCTCTGGACCAAAAGTCGGTTCCGACTAGAAGTGACAGAAAACGAATGGTCAAAGTTGTTGACCAATACGCCCTTAAACGGTTTGGAATCGAATTGACCCGTCAATTCCCCTCAATCTTAGAAATTAATTGAGGGTTATTGGCTAATGAATAATAATGAACAACTTACAGTAAAAAAACTTACCCGAAAAGTACTTGAATCGATGAGAAAACGGAGTCAAAGGTCGGTTGGACAACAAAGTCTACACAAACACTTGAAACCTTGAGTAAAATAGCAAAAACGGAGGAGATATAGATTTCTTAATGAGGGTGACGGACGAGGGAGATGTTATTAGGGTTTCGGGAAGAGATGTGCAGATGAATAATTGTTTGTTCATATAAGATAGGTAAGCACAAGTTAACTTTAGTTAAAAAGGTCGTTTAAGTAACCGAATCCCGTTTAATGACTAAATCAACTGAAACTCATCAAAATTCATTCTTGTTGGAGGGGTTATTGAATGTGGACATGTACCAAGTCTAGGTTAGTTTTCTTAGGGCTTAAAACATGCGATTCGGTCTAAAAATAACCGATTTTGTGTTAACATATGAACTAGGAAGTAAAGTAAACAAAAAATCTGGCGCAGATGTGTGGCCGCGCCATGCGACCAACTTCACCCACCTTGGCCACGCGGAGCGGCGTGGTTAGGGTGAGAAAGTTTCGCGTTTTGGCAATTTTAGTCCTTGAGCTTGTTAAAGTGTTATTTTTTTATATTTTAAGAGTTTCTAAGCACTAAATGACTAGTGGTTACAATTAATTACGTTCCCGAATCGGTTTAAACATAAATGAATACAAATACGAAAAGTCCGAGATGTTACAATTAATTAAGTACATAGGAATATGCACACAACCCTGAAATACATAACAGAAAAGGGGCTAGAAACTCACCTGATCCTGTTCCTTTCGGAGCTTATGGTCACACCTCTTTTCAGCGGGGCAGGATAACTGTGTAACAAATTACAAGCATCACTTAACTACTCCTAATCATATCATATTTCTAGGTTAGTGAAGCCCCTAACGAACGAGGGCCCGGAGGCAGCGCCCTGGTTGTGGGGTCCTAGGGGCGGCAACCCCTAGCAGGGTCCAAAGGGCAGAGCCCCTAGCCGAGGTTAAATTTTATTTTTGTTAATAAGTCTCTATTAAAAAAAGAGAAAAATCGAATCGAATCCCAAATGAATCGAATAAACAAATCGAATCGAATTCCAAAATGAATCGAGTCGAATACTGTGACAATTGAGTCAAAACCAGGTACACCCTAATATACAGTTACCGATTTAACGATTAAACGCTTATTACGTAACGAACGAAGGATTAACCGAACGGGTCTGGTTATGACCCAGATATCTCGGGGGGCCATCTATAAGTGATATACGATTAAAATAAGCTAGAATATTAATATTATTGCCTTAGTTTGATAGCAAACCAATTAAACGAAAACATGCTCGTTTAACTACCTGCTATAGATTTAAACGCGAACGATAGTTACAAACCAAGCATTGTATCATCCGTTAAGCCGAAAAAGACTTACCAAACACTTATTTGAAATGTTTTAAGCGATCAGTGAAAATATTTTCGAATTTTACAAACGTATGCTATGTTTTTATAAATTTACATAAAAATAGCCGAAAAAACAGTCATTTTCGCTCTGTTTATCGTACCCGAAATAAATTTGTACTCGGCATTTCACGTCCGGGCACGCAAATCAAGAAAATATGCCAAAATTGGGCCAAGGGGGAGGCCCAATAAACTTCCGGCCGCCACCCCCTTTAAAATAAGTATACTTATGTTTCTTTAATATTAAGTAACTTAGAGATATTTTATCACACAAATTTCCAGAACATAAACTTGAAACTCAGCTGATCTTTCTCACTTGCACCCTAAACCTAAGGTATTGATAAGATTTAATCTATTTTATACAAGTTTAATCTTGTTTAATATCATATAAACAAAGTTTGATTACCAAAAATCATTCCTAACCATGCACAAATCCTAAAAATTATACAAAAACATTTTTTGAGCCTACACATGGTTAGGAACCTGTGTTGATAGTTTTTTTGGCCATAAACACGGATTAGAGGGTTTAAACGGCATTTTTACGGTTTAAAAGTTCGGTTTTATACCCTAGCCGAAACCCTAAGTTAAGAGGCTGTTGTGTTGATGAAACTTGCTTGGTTTGTGATATAGGACCTATATCTAGCTTTCATAGAAGCACAAGAACCCGAAAATTTGATTAGAAGGGCGAAAACAACCAAAACCGCTAAGGTAATACTGAATCACTCGTTTACGGGCTGTTTAGGTTAAGGTTGTGATGTGCATATTGTTAGGTCTTGAAATTTTTCAGGGATATCATGGACCGTATCATTGAGTCTCTGTCAGATTTGGTAATGTTTCGACCATCTGAGAATATTTGGCGAACTTATTACCAAATTGGGACGTTTATTTGAGAAAAATAGTTAAAATGCGCCAAAAATTATGAAATTTTGTGGGGAACTCAGATTTGGTATATTTTGATTACACATGAAATTTGGAAGTATTTGGAAAAGTCTAAGTGTGTTTTGTGCATATGCGTTCGTATGAGTTTTTATAGCCAAATTTGGCCCGAAAAGAATATTGAACAAGGTTGTTACACTTTGGAATTGACACATATGCTTTTGGGATATAATTTGAGTATCTAGGAATATTTGTGGAATTTTTGGAAATCATTTAGATTAAACGGACAATTTTCAGGCTAAATATAGCTGATAAAATGAATTTTTATAAATTAATAAATCAGTAATTAATTTCAAAAATATTTTTATAAGAATCTATGTAGTTTATTTGACATGTGAATAAATTTTCATAATTTAATGATTAACGGTTAATTAATTATGCTAATTTGAAAATTAAACAAACTCAATTCTGATAAAAACCGGCAAGTTCGTGATTAACGAACCTGCGGGAATATCAGAACACCAAGAGTGATCAAAAATCATATTTTTGGATTAATTAAGTGAAAACGAACATTTTTATGGGAAACCTGGACAATCTGGATAGATCGTGCGCTTTTCTTCACAAATCAACTGAATAAACGGAGACGGGTCCCGTAGCGAATCCAGAACCCCAATGTGTGATCTTTCTTTATAACTTGATCATTTTGTCGACCAACGCATTTACCCAAGCTTACTTCCCCATAATTGTTTTCTGAACGCATAAACGAACAACTTGGCACAGCTGGGAAAACGGAGAAAGTGAGCCAAGTTTAGTTTTAAGTATTAGACATTGAACAACATCACAATCTAAACCTACTGACACTTTCTGGATATAACAGCTATATCCAGACTAGCTATACAGCCCGATTTAGCATTGACATTATAATAATATTAAAATATTAATATTATTATAATATTAATTATAGGAACTAAGTGATAGCAAGGGAAACGAACCCCGAGCTGACCTCGGACTGAGTGCCTACAAAATGGTGAGTTTCATGACCTTACTTTTAAACTGCTTTTACAAACTTTTGGGGTGAAAAACATGTTGATACATATCTATATATACTCTGAACTGTTTGATGATGGGAATTATCTAAGTGCTAACACACAAAAGTCCCCACTAACATAGTGATTAACTTCGAGCAGGTGCCTTATGAATAGTACTATTGTTTGACAAACCCAGGCGGGGCCAGCACGGTTTGCCGAGATATTTTCCCGTTTGCACATGACCATAATTATACAAACACGATATGTAGTGTTAGGCATAGCTACTCGGGGCATGTTGTGGGCGGAAAGGGGGCCACAGTGGTTGATTGAGCGTGGGAAATGGAGGCACGCAGCACAAACAGTCAAGGCTTCATTGTAGCTTAGCATAATTACATCATAAACATACAAACAAACGTACTTGTGAACGTACAAACATACATACTTGCGTATTTACAAACTGTGAATGTTGTACGCACAACTGATATCTTGAAACTCGTGAAACTCATTAACTACTTGTAGTTGACCCGTATTAACATGTTTTTCAGGTACTGGATTGGATTAGAAAGTCAATGTGCTACGTATTTGACTTGCGATCAATGCTGGGTGAATTGATGCAAGTGTGCTAGTAAGAAGTAAAGCCGCTTAACGCGCTGAAATTAGTTTGTATCGCCTAGTTGCAAACAAAGTCAGATCGATGTAAAATATTGTAAACTAGTTTGTATTATTCTTTATATACAATGTGGTTGATACCATAGGTGTCTATTACATTCTCGTTTTACGCTTTCGCATTGTGTTAGTCGGGGTGTGACAGAAGTTGGTATCAGAGCCATTGGTTATAAAGGATCAGGTTATCCCTTAGGGTACCTAAAATATAACTGCAGGCTCGATTTACTTTGGGAAAATAAATAATAATATAATATTTTATACTGATGGATGCCGGGACGAACTTGTAGGGCAAGTAAGTTATTATGGTCCGGAACATAATAACGGACTTGCTTGTACGAGGGAGTTCAGGGAGAAGTCGCGGAACGTACGGGTAGGTAAAAATGGCAACATATGTGTATAAAAGGTAAAGCTGAGCATATGTATATATATGTAACACAAATACGTGCTTATCTGGAACAAGGTGTACGAATACGTGTACGTACTGTAACTGTCGATAATATTAAGTCTCTGTATAAGAAATATTATATTCGGTTATAATCAATATTAATTTAAAATTCTATTTAATTAAAATAATATTATATTTTATCATAATTAATATTGTACCTGACCATAAAAAATAAAATATTTATTTTGCCTTAAGTAATAATATTCTCTACTCTGATTCCTACTATTGAAAAATATTATTTTTATGACAAATTGTTGAACCAAAAGTTGTCGAGATCGGTAGCCTCATATCGGATGAAGAACTGATGTTGCCTATAAACATGAATGCAAGGACGTTCTAGCAAGTCCAAACTAAACCTTGTTGTATTGTTGAATCACAGACCGAGCGTAAATTCCGGGCCTAGAAAGAAACTGTGGAAGGTATGATATACGTACGTCCACCTCAAGGGAACACGACACTTCTTGATTCGGGCCTAATCTTTATCTCACATACTAGTTTCTAATAGCAAATCGAACTGTTTCCTAGCTATCTTTCCACTTCCATTATTTAAAAATAAATACTACTCCTAAGAAAATACCTAGTAAATACTACGTTTTATCAAATTATAAATATAATAACCATCCTATTGAATTTTCAATAATATAACAAACCGCGACCACCTACTTATATCATACACTAGCTATAAAAATAAGGAATATTGGTTTTAAATAATCCCAACTATGACCTATTGGAAAATATCAGTCCCAACTTTACACTTTCCCGCTGACCGTCCCAATTATTAATGTATTTGTTTTTAACGGGCCGCGACTAACGGATGTTAACTCCGTTAGTGATTTGCTGACGTGGACCTTCTTATCCGGCCGCATCACGCTGGAAACTTGCCGGAAACCTGCAACCCGCCTCCATTCTCCCTAATATCGTCACACCGTCTCCCTCCTTCTTCAAAAGACATCGGAAATTAGAAAATGAAGTAGATTTCATCTTCTTTCATGGCCAATTCCTATATACCAAACCCGATTTTATTTTTAAAAATTTGAAATCAATGTTACACGATTTACAAAATAAGCATAGGGCATTTATTAAGAGGATAAAAACAATTCGAATGATGTGCCAATTCCCTCGAATGGTGCACGATTGATGAGGGTGGACTTCGCCGGAGACAACAGCGGCGGCACGTCGGTTAGGTTTTGAATGAGGGGAAAGATAGAGAGAGATGGTGTAACGATATTAGGGAGAATGGAGGCGAGTTGCAGGTTTCCGGCGTGATGCGGCCGGAGAAGAAGGTCCACGTTAGCAAAAATCTCTAATGGAGTTAACATCCGTTAGTCGCGGCCCGTTAAAAACAAATACATCAATAGTTGGGACGGTCAGCAGGTAAGTGTAAAGTTGGGACTGATATTTACCAATAGGCCATAGTTGAGATTATTTAAAACCAATATTCCTAAAAATAATAATTCCTCTATACATCCTCAGTATCACCAACCTTGATGAACCCTCCTTAACTAATAAATTTATCAAATCATCTATGTATGAGTATCCCTAACCACTCCCATATTGTTGCCACTCCAATCAGTTTATCATAAGGAGAACCCGCATGCTTGCAGACCGATGATGTGTCCTGGCTTGTAAAGAACATACTTACTCCCAATTAATAAATTATCACTTTTAGTAGACCCAGTAGCTTGCGGGTACTGAATAATCCGGTGAGAGAATATTTTCTAATTATAATTAATAACATACAAAGGTCAAGTGGAATATACAAATGCCTACTGTCACACCCGGTCCATAGGCGGAAACAACCGGTGTGCGACTCATGAAAGGTTTTTCGAGAGCGCGGTTAAGCAAACAACTATATGATAAAAATACATGAGGATTTCATTCATGATATAAGTTTTACAAAATACCAATAATAAAGTTTACATGTAACATATTGAGATTTCACAGTTATGTCCCGCCGAAGGGGGAATAAAACCATGAAAACTCCAAAATATAAAATCCTCATACATGAAATTTTCATAGTTAAACATAAAATCGTAGTGAGACACCGTGACCTCTCCACGTGGCTAAATACCTGAAAGACACGTAAAATAATTTAATCAGTATAAACTGAGTGAGTTCACAAGTTTTGTGACTCGATAAAATGCTTTCTAATATAATTCTCATAACGTCATGAATGCAATATCCATGACTTGCAGTGTAACGTGAATACATGAGTTCGTAACCATTCCTTGACTATATATATACACCATAAAGCCCCACATAACATCCCACGAGTCCACGAGGGAATAAATAAATCGGAAAACTAAGCACCCGTCTTATAAAGTGGCGCGACCACTTACGAGTGGGTTGGTCAGACCAGTAGTACTACCAGTAGAGTTCCTCGGCTATAGTTGCCTATAGTTTATGGTTACAATATATACCGGGGACTTTATGTACCATGAGCGCGCCAAATATCTCATGTACACGCACATTGTAAATCAAGATATACACCATGATAAAACATATTTAAACACGTGTCCCTCGCCCCGAAAACAGTTTAAAACATAGTGAAAATAGGGGCTGTGAGACTCACCTTAAATCGAGGAATAATGTTCCGTTATACTTGGTGAGTTTCCTGTATTATATCGTATACGTACATTCTTCAGTACATAATACTTATACTACTATTAATACTTAGCCCGATACATACTTATGAGGTGACGGTATATATGTATTTTTTTATACCTTAGCGATATGGACGTTAGACAACGTCTTATACTTGTTATATATATGCCCATTATATTCTCTTTATATATATATCCTCCGAGCATTAGGGAATGCTCGATACAAATTATTAGTCGGTAATCATGACGTTCGTGACATGCTTTGGCCTAATAGGTTTTGGTGCTCTCATCGTTAGTCCCCAGGTAGGTAACGGGCCCATCTATGATATATTCATCTACCAGCCTAGACAGGACGTCCCGACTACCGGCACCTCCACCCTTCCAGTTACTCGCAATGTCCATCACAAAAACCCGTATTTTATATTTATTGCACATATATAGGAATATATGTGTATGACTTGTATACTTATTTTGTTATGTATATATTATAAGTATTATTAATATCCTTTTTAAATCTTATAAGCATATATTATATATATCTTACTAGTACTCATATTTTATCATTATTATTATTATTATTATTACTATTATTATTACTATTATTATTTTTACTTTTATGACAAACCCGATACGGTTTTTAATACGTTAGTTATATCCTTTGTAAAGTTTAACATAACCAAAATTCCATTTTTACATTTAGATCATCTTGTTTATTTATAAATGGGTTTTACTACTGAAGATCATTTTTACCTTAACCTTCCTTAAACACCCCTTTAAATCCTTTATATCTTTTACTTAACATGATTTATCCTTACTTATATGTCACACTTCAAGTTTATATTCATGATTTATCACCTCATTAAATATATGTATCTTAGGCTTAATCCATGTTTTTCTATTAAACATAATATGATTTTATTACCTTGGAAATGTCGGTTTTTTCGAGACGTTCTTGAGCGTGTTTAGGCTCTTGGATGATGGTCTTGTAGTGTCGGCTCTAGAATATGTTTATTAAACATGAACACAAGTGTTAAAATCAAAGGAAACGAGTGTGTGTTGGCTGGACAGAAAAGAACCATTTTCCAGCAAGTATTTTATGAAGAACAATTAGACTTTTAGGCTTACCAAGTGCTGAAATTAAGCCGGAAATGGATATTCGAAAGATGGTTCGTGATCCTTACGAGTTTCCTTGGATTTCTAAACAAGAATCACCGAAAAATACCAAGTAGTTTGTGAGATATGAACAAAAGAAGAGAGGTGGGTACTGCTGGAAAATGCAGTTTCCCAGCAGTGACCTTCGAAGGTTCAAAGCTTCTTACCGAGTTTTCCGGGCAGAGATCCGTTCAAGGCTTTCCACTACGGTTTAAGGATTTCTTCTAGCTTTCCAACGATATATAGGGTTCAGAGGGTTCAGGGCAGAATTATAGAGAAATTGGGTTGCAAAGAGGCGGTTGCTTGGTGTTGCGCTGCTGCTGTTCTTCAGCCATGAAAAGAGAGAAATTTGGAGTGTGTTTAAGGGTTTGTATGAGTTTGTGTGTGGTGTTTTTCATCAAAATAATTGGTCTTATTTATAGGCAAACCCAAGGGAACACATCCCTTGATTTGGGGGATCCAAAAGATTACAATCCCTTGATTTAAGGGTGTCAAATCTTACACCATAAAGTGAAATAGTTAGTCAAAGCATGGTTTTTATTGTTGTTTATTTGATGGAATGGGGGTAGGCGGCCATAGGGAATGGTTAGGAAGATTTTGCTTAATCTTGCAGTACTTTCAATATTGTGCCCATACTTGGCAGGTAAAAGATAAGATCTTCCAGAAGCAGACTGGCTCATTTTGGGCGGAAGTATTCTCTTCCCGCAGGTCTTCCCGCAGGTCTTCCCGCAGATTATTCCCGCAGGGTCTTCCCGCAGAGTCTTCCCGCAGGGTCTTCCCGCAGGTCTTCCCGCAGGTCTTCCCGCAGGGTCTTCCCGCAGGTCTTTGAGCACAGGGTCTTTGAGCACAGGGTCTTTGAAAAGGATTTTTGGTTTTTAGGGTTTTTCGCAAGGATTCTTCCCACGGGTTTCCCAATGTCACGCAGAGTTTTTCCACTCTTCTGTTTGAACTTTGGGTATATTATAGATGATATGGAACCCGTATTTATTTTGGTTCCCGGTATGATGTATATTTAAATTTAGCCCGGAGTTATATTTGGTTAAATAATGCTCCATATTGTAATCCTTTATGGATTGTTTAAATTATTAACTTCATATTATTTTGACTAGTATACCTTTAATTCCTTCATAGTTTCATATCTTGGTCGTCTCACTGTATAATGTATCATTGATTTGGCTGGTTCGGCGACTATATTCCATTATTTAAACGTTTATGGCGTTTTGGTCATAATTAGGGTATTAGAACATTACTGGGCATGGTCTTACCATTACCCCTTATATTAGATCATAGGTATATATTTAGCTTGATATGTTTGTCACCTCTGACTATTACTGGGCTGTCTTTATCATATAGTCGTTCTCATCGGCACTTTATACAATCCTATAGGCATTACGACTGTTCTCGTTCACATTTCAAGTATACTATGGTTTATACGTCATATAACTTATATAATCAACACATAATTTAAATCAAGTATATAGATTAGAGTGTGAAATAATTACCGGGTGTCACACCTACCGACTACAACATACTATTTAAACTCATAACGAACAAATGTCTACTTACGGGAGAGACAGGATAAAATAGTTACCCAACGGTGAGATTATACGGGAAAGATTGTTGTATAAGTTGTGAATATTCATGATTATCATACCGTGTGCTCGAATAGACAAGGATAGTGTGGCACTGATATGTATAGTTTCGACACTCCATACAAGCATATGGTAGTGTTCTATTTGATATGGAGGACGATTTGGATCTATTAGTACAAACATTGACCCTTACCGGGTTAAAATTACTTGTCACAAGATGATAATTTTTGATACATGCATGCAAACAATGGCCTTATCAGGCTAAATCTATATACTATCCTAGGTATATAGATATATGATTCGATGTGTGTAATACATATTTGCTATTCGAATTACCTGAATGTTAGCTAATGTGATTCTCTGCGCAATGAGTTATAGGGAAAATTACTACTATGTGAATTTTAGTTGTTTATCATTATAGAATGGCCCCGAAGAAAACAAACACATGATTTGAGGCAGTTGTGGCCGAAATGATTGTTCGGCAACTGCAGATGGTAACCCTGACAATCACAGCACGATTTGCTACCGGCATTAATATGACAATGAATGCAAATTAAATGCCAAACACTAATATGGTCGCGGATATTATTTCGCCGCCCAATACTAATATGGTTACAAGTGTTATTTTCATAATAAATACGAACGTTGTCACAAATAATACCCCCCCATCGAGTAATGCTACTACTAAATGCCATTGGCAACAAAAATCTTTTACTGAACATGAATACTAGTCGTAACAACCGTGATCCTTCACGACGGGAATACTTGATTAAATAATCTAAGTCATGAAAACATGTAAATTTTAGTGGTACTAAAGAATCAAAGGAATCAGTAAAATGGATGGAGACGATAAAGCCTGTTATCCGTACCAGTAGCTCCCATCAAATTGTATCGTTAGTTATGTTACTATTACATTACTTAGCCACGCCCTTGTGTGGTAGAAAACGGTTGTACGAATTCGGGAACAAGAGGAAATCATCCGCATGACTTAGACAAAACTTAAAACCTTTATATTGAAAATTCTCATCCAAGAAATGAAACCTAGAAATTAAAAACACGGACCCGAAAAATCCAAAACGAAAGGGCGGGTCAACTGGAATGCATAAACCGTTATAACAAATTGGTTCGACTAACTCTAGGGTTAGTATTCCAGAAGAAGAGACCTTAGTTAATCTAGTTAGCCACTTAACTTTTGAGTATGCCGTGACACAAGCCGATGTGGTAGCTTTTGAATTGAGCAGAAATGGTACGTTGAGAATGCTCGAGGAATCATCGAGTACAAAATGAATCGATCATGAAATAGGGGTACAAGAGGTTCAACAAATTAAACATACGGACCCTACAACTCAAAACGATACCGCAATCAATTTTAGTTCCGAACGAAAAGGATACAATGAACCTTCACCAAAGGGTATGTCGAATAAAGGCATATGATAAAATCGGGAAGATTGAACACTATGTTTGTAGACGTGAAACCATTACGAACATTGTAAACTGACCATTCTAACTTCACCATTTAACCTCAATCACAACTAATTCCCTCACAACTTATGAAAAAACATCATGCTTATTAATTATTATTAGTGTGGCAGTACGAAACACTTCAAAGAGAATTGTCCTAGGTTAAACCAAGAGCAAACGTCGATGTGTAACTCGGTTGGAGGCCGCGTTTAGTAAATGGATCAAATAGAACACGATAAAACTTAAATGTGGTGAAGAATACATTTGTAAATTTTGATTAATATCTTTGAGTCTCATTTGATATAAGCAACGAGGGAAGTCTTATCCCCACTATCTTCTTATCCCCGGAAAATGTACTGGTTAGTGAACTAATAGATCCTTATGCTATAGACTTCATTAACAGTAAACCTAGAACTGTTAACCAAATACTCCAAAACTATATTGTTATCCTAAACAACCAACAAATTTTATTGACCTACTCCGGGTTTAGTTGGAAAGCATCGAAGTAATTGTCAATATGAGCTAGTTAGCTAAATACAAGGCGGGAATCGTGTGTAATGACTAAAAAGTTAAAATTCCTCTCTCGGATGGTGAGTACGATTATGGTACAAGGAGAAAAGTTTGGTGCAATATCACCTCTCGTGTTACATCTTAAAGAATTAAAACGCTTACGCTAAGGGTGTATGGCATTCCTGAAAAACGTAACCATAAAAACCCAAATGAAACTTATAGGAAATATCCCCGTAGTACTCGAATGCGCCAATGTCTTTCCTGATGAACTACCCGGAATACCATTAATTCGACGAGTTAAATTCCGAACTGACCTAATCCCTGGGGCAACTCCTATTTCCAAGGCACCTTATCGTATGGCACTCTCCGAAATGTAAGACCTAATTACACAACTACAAGAATTATTAGATAAGGGCTTTATAGGACCTAGCTACCTCATTGGGGAGCACCGGTGTTGTTTGTAAAGAAGAAGGATGGAAGCTTCAAGATGTATGTTGATTACCGGAAAATACACAAAATTTCCATCAAAAACCAATATTTCCTCCCACAAATAGATGAATTGTTCGATCAACTCCAAGGAGCGAATTATTTCTCAAAAATCGACCTCCGACCCGGTGATCTCAGATTAAAATCCAAGAGGAAGTTATTTCTAAAACGGTGTTTCGAACTCATTCTGGTCACTATGAATCCTTAGCTATGTCCTTCGAACTGACTAATGCATTTGTAGTTTTCATGAACCTCACGAACCGAGTTAGTAAATCGTACCTTGACAAATTCATTATAACGTTATTGATGACCTCTTGATATTTTGAAAACAAAGAAGGAACACGAACAACATTCACGAAAAATCTTGGAGATGTTGCGGCAGGAGGAATAGTATATCAAGATGTCCAAGTGTGAAATTTTGCTATAAGGAGTACGATTCTTAGAACAAGTTATTAGTTAACACAGAATTCACATACATCCGAGCAAAACTGGAAAACACTAGAGTCACCAAGAGAACTTTGCCAAATTGTGGGATTAGTTGGATATTATCGGCGCCATATTGAAAATTTTCCAGTATAGCCAACTCTTAACCTTCTTAACCCAAAAGACCAAATTTATGATTGGGAAGAAGAACCAGAAAATATTTTTCAATTTCCGAAACAGAAGCTATGTTCAAACCAGATGCTAAGTCTCCCGGAAAGAACTGATGAACTTGTAATCCATTGGGTTACATTCCGAAAAGTCTTAGAGTGCGTATTAATACAGAAAGACAAGGTTATGATATACGCTTCCCAACAATCAAAAGCACACAAGAAGAATTATACTATCTTTGACCCGGGGTATGGGACGATTGCTTTTACACCTAAGGCATGGGAATGATACATATATGCCATTAAATGAATAATTTACATGAATCACAAAAGTCTATGACCTGCGATTGAACGGTCAAAACTAGATATGGGGAAGGAAGACGAGTAGAGTCGTGGAACAATTGTAATTAAAAAAGAAAAAAAACGATGCCTTAAGATGAAGGGTTAAAGTTAAACATTGGAAAGTATGAATATTTGAAACGATTGTTTAGACAAACATTATCGGGCATATTCATGTCGCCCAAAAGAAAGCCCTAAGAGCACGATATTTAGAAAACAAAATTTTGTACGGGGAAGATAACACTTTGGAAAGGAAAACCGATGAAATTCTATACCTACAACAAACCGAGTCTAGATTCCAACTTTTGTTAAAACTATGTTACATGTTCATGGATGAAGCACATAAGTCCAAAGATTCTATTCATCTAGGTGCCGATAAGACGCACAAACATTCAAATAAATTTTATTGGTGATCCGAATGTCTGACTCGTGCTAGAATTAAAACAGAATGTCAGAAACCCTCAGTAACGTTATAACAACCAAAAACTCCCAATAAAGTGGGAACAAATTATAATGACCTTCACAACACACCTTCGTACATCATTCCAAGAACTCAGTGTACTCAGGGTACCAATTGACCGGCTAACTTAAATTGCATACTCCCTCCCGATCCATAACAACTACACGGCTAAAAGGCACGCCTACCATTATGTCAACAAAACATACCTCGATATGGTATGTCTATTTTGATTACTTCGGACTGAGATAGTCATTTCGCCTCTTATTTTTGGCAAAACTTAAGAAACCGAATCGGTTTCAGCACAACCTGTCATTCCCAATTAAACAATCGATCTGGACGAACTATACAGACATTGGGAGACTTACATCGCAACTGTATATTAAATCTTGGAAGAAATTGAGACCAGCATTTTTCCACTGGTCTACTTCTCGTATACTAATAGTTACAGTAATATTATACGAACGAAACTGTAGCTAGCATGAAACGGGCCACAATATAAATCGTTACCTTAATAGGCAAGAAGTTAGAAACACTCAAATGAAAAATCCAATTTGATTCCGGAAATCACAGATAAACCTTGTAGAATTCAAACAAACTGAAAATCCGCATAAGACCAATAAAAGAACTATACCGAGGTACGTATTGAATTGTTGACCCTTGAAAAATGTTATTTGATTTGAGGAAGCTGATAAGTTGACATCAACATATACGGAACTGTATGAAGTTATCCTGAAATTTAATCTCATAACAAACTGACTAAAACCATATACTAGTAATTTCCAATATACCGAAACAAACAAGTGCCTTATTGACAAGGCGGTGATAGTACCACTTAAAAATTTACACATAACTAAACCTTGTAAAAAATCCGTATAAATAATGGACGGGAAAATCAAACAGTTACGACTCATCAAAAACTTTAGTGATCAAAGTTCGGTAAAATCCGCATCGGGGAACAAAATATATTTGAAACGAAAACAAATACTCCTGTTTGTCCCTAAGGATCGTGTAATTTGGCATATTGAATTTCAAGGATGAAATTTTCTAACCAGGGTGGGGGGGGGGGGAATGTGACAATTGAATCAAAACCAGGTACACCCTAATATACAGTTACCGATTTAACGATTAAATGCTTATTACGTAACGAACGAACGATTAACCGAACGGGTCTGGTTATGACCCAGATATCTCAGGGGGCCATCTATAAGTGATATACGATTAAAATAAGCTAGAATATTAATATTATGGCCTTAGTTCGATAGCAAACCAGTTAAACAAAAACATGCTCGTTTAACTAACCGCTATAGATTTAAACGCGAAAGATAGTTACAAACCAAGCATTGTATCATACTTTAAGCCGAAAAAGACTTACCAAACACTTATTTGAAATGTTTTAAGTGATCCGTGAAAATATTTTCGAATTTTACAAACGTATGCTATGTTTTTATAAATTTACATAAAAATAGCCAAAAAACACTCATTTTCGCGCTGTTTATCATACCCGATATATTTTTCACGTCAAAAACCGAACCCGAAATAAATTTGGACTCGTCATTTCACGTCCGAGCACACAAATCAAGAAAATATGCCAAAATTGGGCCAAGGGGGAGGCCCAATAAACTTCCGGCAGCCACCCCCTTTAAAATTAGTATACTTATGTTTCTTTAATATTAAGTAACTTAGAGATATTTTGTCACACAAATTTCCAGAACATAAACTTGAAACTCAGCTGATCTTTCTCACTTGCACCCTAAACCTAAGGTATTGATAAGATTTAATCTTATTTTATACAAGTTTAATCTTGTTTAATATCATATAAACGTAGTTTGATTACCAAAAATCATTCCTAACCATGCACAAATCCTAAAAATGATAAATTTTTTTTTGAGCCTACACATGGTTAGGAACCTGGTTTGATAGTTTTTTGGCCATAAACACGGATTAGAGGATTTAAACGGCATTTTTATGGTTCAAAAGTTCAGTTTTATACCCTAGCCGAAACCCTAAGTTAAGGGGCTGTTGTGTTGATGAAACTTTCTTGGTTTGTGATATAGAACCTATGTCTAGCTTGCATAGAAGCACAAAAACCCGAAAACTTGATTAAAAGGGCGAAAACAAACCAAAAACGCTAAGGTAATACCGAAGCACTCGTTTATGGGCTGTTTAGGTTAAGGTTGTGATGTACATATTTTAGGCCTTGAAATTTTTCAAAGACATCAGGGACCATATCATTGAGTCCCTGTTCAGATTTGGTAATGTTTCGACCATCCGAGAATATTTGGCGAACTTATTACCAAATTGGGACGTTTATTTGAGAAAAACAGTTAAAATGCGTCAAAAATTATGAAACTTTGTGGGGAACTCAGATTTGGTATATTTTGATTACACATGAAATTTGGAAGTATTTGGAAAAGTCTAAGTGTGTTTTGTGCATATGCGTTTGTATGAGTTTTTATAGCCGAATTTGGCCCGAAAAGAATATTGAACAAGGTTGTTACATTATGGAATTGTCACAGATGCTTTTGGGATAATTTGAGTATCCATGAATATTTGTGGAATTTTTGGAGGTCATTTGGGATAAACGAACGATTTTCAGGCTAAATATAGCTGATAAAATGAATTTTTATAAATTAATAAATCAGTAATTAATTCTAGAAATATTTTTATAAGAATCTGCATATTTTATTTGATAAGTGAATAAATTTTCATAATTTAATGATTAACAGTTAATTAATTATGCTAATTTGAAAATTAAACAAACTCAATTCTAATAAAAACTGCCAAGTTCGTGATTAACGAACCTGCGGGAATATCAGAACACCAAGAGTGATCAAAAATCATATTTTTGGATTAATTAATTAAAAACGAACCTTTTTATGCGAAACCTGGACAATCTGGATAGATCGTTCGCGTTTCTCCTTAAATCTAACTGAATAAACGGAAACGGGCTCCGTAGCGAATCCAGATCCCCAATGTGTGATCTTTCTTTATAACTTGATCATTTTATCGACCAACGCATTTACCCATGCTTACTTCCCCATAACTGTTTTCTGAACACATAAACGAACAACTTGGCCTAGCTGGGAAAACGAGAAAACTAAGCCAAGTTTAGTTTTAAGTATTAGACATTGAACAACATCACAATCTAAACCTACTGACACTTTCTGGATATAACAGCTATATCCAGACTAGCTATACAGCCCGATTTAGCATTGACATTATAATAATATTAAAATATTAATGTTATTATAATATTAATTATAGGAACTAAGTGATAGCAAGGGAAACGAACCCCGAGCTGACCTCGTCTGGATATATAATATTATAACATTCCCGTTTTACGCTTCCGCATTGTGCTAGTTGGGGTATGACAAAAATACCAAACGAATCGAATTCCAAAACGAATCAAATCAAATTCCAAAACGAATCGAATCAAATCCCAAACAAATTGAATTGAATCGAATCGAATTGAATTCCAAAATGAATAGAATCGAGTTCTTACAAAGGAATTGAATCGATTTCTTACAAACGCGATTCAGACAGGTTTTTCTACTCTTTCGTTATAAACGTTTTCTTTCATCTTCCGAGGGCCCTTTCACCATTATAACGAGTTCTAGGTCATAACAACTTCATTTCTTTTCTTTTATATGGACCAATCGGTACCTGGTTGGTTCCGTCTCACGTCCAATAACCCGTTTGTTACAAAGTTTACGTTTTCCTATTAGATTTAGTCAGATTCATCTTTCTGTCAAAGCGTATGGTGAATCGACACGAAATACATGACCTTTATAATACACTTACCTCTTTTGGTTCGGGTTCGAGTTTAGATGGAGATCTAGACGTGTTTCTTGTTTCGGATCTAATTCAGAACTCGATGCTGGCTATGATTCTTGTTGCTCGATGATGCAGGACTCGAAAACTACTCTCCTTTAGCTCGGATTTGAATCCCGAATGGAAGGAGGATTGTTTGTGTGTGTTTTTGAGTACATAGGGAGGCTTGGATGATGGAAACGAGGGTTTTAGGGTTTTAGGGAGGTTTAAGGGTGTTTTAAGTCTTTATTTAACATCCCCAAGCCCATAGACCTTAAGGCCCATCACCATCCATTAATTCATCTTTTATTTTCCAAGTCCAAACTCAACTTATTATTATTCTACGTAATTAAATACTAACACACAATTAATTTAAATATTAGTATTTTACTATTTATTCATAAAAGTATGATGTTACACGATCGTTAAATTGCACATTTTTATTTATATATATGTATACACAAAACTTATTAAAGGTCACCAGCATATTATATTGACAAAATATATTATTTTAAATGTGCTACAGGTTGATACAATGAAGTGCCATGACAAGAAAACTAGTTCTACCTTAGGATTATTTTCATGTATAATACTTGTTTCAATTTGATGTAATGTTATTTGTTTTATTATCAAACTATTTGTGTACTTCCGAAATTATGGAATAAAATAAATGTGTTGTCACTATTAATAGTGTTACGAATTTATGGTGATCTGTACGTTGCAAATGGGCGTATTCCGCTTAAAGCAAGAGTGTTACAAATACAACCCTTAAAAAAAATCACCTCACTTGATAAAAGTAAGAAAATTGGTTCTCCACCACACATGCTACAAAAAAAGTAGGAAATATGTGGTTGTAAGAAAAAGTGATAAAATATGTAAAAGTGAGTTGCAATTTCTATGCCTGTGTTTCAGTAACTCATATGTAATGATTAGATGTGTATTTTTTTTTAATTTTAATCTTCTATGTTAAATGAAAACACATATTACAGATGCTAAAAAGATAGAAAAGTATATATTGTTGGTGTTGTGTGTGTGGGGGAGGGGGGGGGGGGGGGAGTGGAGGGGATACTATCCATGTTGGTGACCGAAACAAATGTGTAACTCATATGTAATGATTAGATGTGTATTTTTTTTTTTAATTTTAATCTTTTATGTTAAATAAAAACACACATTATAGATGTTAAAAAGAAAGAAGAAACATATATTGCTGGGTTGGGGGTTTGGGGGGGGGGGGGGACTATCCACATTTGTGACCTAATATTTAGATGGGCTATTATGTAGATTTAAAATAAAAGATAAAATCATATTCTTATCAACTCATTGGTTGTGTATTAGTTTTGTCAACCCTTTTCTTTTGTGACAATTTATTTAACATATAATTTGATTTTTGTTTAATAGTTTATAATATATAACTTGTTTAAAAAAATACAAAACACAATATTGTTTAGTTTTTTAAACATTCAAATATAAATATTATTAAAATTGGAGTTTAAAAAAATGATATACATTTTTATTATGGTTCCGATATACAATTATTTTGTCGTAATGAGAGGTTGGTTTGATTGGGTTGATAATGTGGATTGTCTGTGAATTCTAAGAGAACCAAGTGAAATTTGAAAATAATTAGAACCCAAGGGACCACTCGTCTCTCCATGTTTTTGTTTTTCTTTTTTTTTTTGTGAATTTGAATTTGAACGTATATGTACATTATCATTTCTCTTTCTAGTCATATAATGTGTTAATTTATATATATATACTAGATTTTATACCCTGTATTACGGGGGTTGTTTTACATTATTCGTTTTTAATATTTATATATTGTAAGAAAGTTAATAATTAATATACTTGAGGTTTGATGATAAAATGGGTTTACAAATAAATGATATGTTATAACCCGTTTAAAAGCTATCTGGATTTGGTGACCCATGACCCGCTTATGTTTTTTACTATAAAATTGTTTATTAATTATAAATAATGTTGGGTCGGATTTATGATAAGGAAGATTGGAATCTTCTCAACCTCCTCAGAAAACAGCTAAGTATGGACTTCGAGCAAGCCTAGACGATCGAGCATGGTTTTACTACTTCGAGCAAGGTCTTCAGAACCTTAAATGGTTAATTCTTCTAAGTGTTAAGGCTTCGAGCAAGCTACACTGCAACGAGCAAGAGTGTTCTTCAGTCGAGCATGGATTGCCAATCGAGCAAACAACTTGATCATAAAAGTTTTAACCAAGTGTTACGAGCACTGGATGATCGAGCACATGGGGACAAGCATGGATGCAATAAGAAGATGTCATGTGATCAAAGCAAGGACAAGCATGGATGCAATAAGAAGATGTCATGCAATAAGAAGATGTCATGTCCGGAGAATGGTACACTGCCAGCAAGTTTATCAAAGAAAAGGACAGTTTTCCCAACTTCAAGTTGGATAATGTGATTGCCTTTCTCAAGGCTGCAGAACATGAGATGATAGAGAACCATATGGTTAGGGAGGACAAGCCAAGTTTTCAAGTGAACAATGCCCTTGTAGCACCTATGGGCAACCTCTCAATTAAGAACCAGCAGCCTATTATTGAAGAACCATCAGACACAAGTTTAATTTACAGTGGCCAATCAAGATTCAATGTTTAGCTGATTAAAGATGACACCCCCTCTGCAGCAAATGGGCAGTCAACATTTTTGCAAAACAATAATGCTCAAGGAACAGATTATCAAGCATTGTTCTCTATGTTTACTGAGTCATACCATGTTTTTGTCGCCAAGAACCTGATCAACATAAGTATTGTGCAGGAAGATCTTGAGCAAATCGATGCTGATGATTTAGAAGACATGGACATAAAATGGCAGGCAGCTATGTTGGCTGTGAGAAGCAAAATGTTGTATAACAGAACAGGAAGAACGAGTTTTAATGGACCAAATGAAAGAATTGGCTTTGACAAATCAAAAGCCATCTGTTATAACTGTCAACAACCAGGACATTTTGCTAGAGAGTGTAACATGCCTAAGCAAGTTGGCAATCAAGTGAACCAGAATCAATTCTACTAGAACCAGAATCAGAACTTCCAGCACCAGAGAAATCAGTTCACCAACCAAAACCCCTATCAAAATCCGAACAGACCCCAACAACAAACATTTCAACCCCAAAGAAACAATCAAATGCAGGTTCACTCAAATCAGAACAGAACTAATCAGAACAATGTGAACCAGCTGAGAGATCAAGGAAATGTTGCTGTAACCAGGGTGCCACAGGATGGGGAATTTGATTGGAGCAACCATGCAGCTGAAATGGAGAAGGAAAATTGCATTTATGGCCAAAGTGCATGAAAATCCTGAATCCTCAAATTCTCAAGTACAATCTGATGTTTCAATTTCTGATCTTCTTATTACTATTGAAAAACTAAATCAGGAGATTGGAAAGTGGAAAAATGAGTGTGGGAGAAAGGAAGCCTTCTTGAATGTGTATGAAACAAGTGAAACAACTTATGAAAGTCAAATCAAGGGGCTTGAAGAGGATTGTATGATGGCATACCAAACCAAATCAAGAATGACAATTGAAATTGAAGGGTTGAAGAAGATGTATGCAGAAGAGAAAATGAAGAATGCTGAATTGCTGATTCAAATGGAATTCTTGAAGAACCTTGTTTCTACAGGTAATATAGTGGGTTATGTTGATAAAATGACTGAGGAAGAGAAGTATAAAAAGGTGCCACCACCTTTTTGTGATATCTATCCACTGAAAGTAGACAAGGAAAGCAGAAGTGAGTATCTTAAACAATTCAAGAATGTTTTTGATGATAAGGTTGAGTTTGTGAAGCAATATGCTGATGTGTTTGTGGACAAGAATGGAGAGTTTGTAGTAAAGCAGAGTGAGGAACCAGAGACTGAGAAGAATGAAAACAAGGATGGTGAGAAAAATAAGTGGAGTGAGTACTCCAGTGAAGATAGTAACTGCAGCTGTGGAAGCTCAAAGTCATCTAAGGGCAAGAAGAAAAGAGGATCAAGCAAAAAGAAAAGTGAAAAGATTCCTCTTCTGCCAAAGATAACTCCAAAGATGAAAAAGCACTATGAGAAGATTAGAAGAGAACATGTGGTGTTTGACATCTGTGCAAGACCACAACCTGAAATCAAGAAAAGAACAGAAGAAACTGTGAAATCTTCCTATGATCAGTCATATCTTCCAATCTATCCAGTCTTCTCAAACCATGAACTTTTTGACATTGGAGAAGTGGAGTATGTTCCAATGAGAAGATCTGTTGGAAATGAAAAGGGAAGCAATTCAAGAACGCATTCCAAATTCAATCCTGTTGATTTGTAAAAAAAAATATCATCTGGAGCCTGATCTGAACAAACCAATCAAGATGGACTTCAGCAATTCACTATGTCCTAAAAACTCCCTAGGCTTTGATTTCCCCAAAACCAGTGATAAAATTAAAGACAAGCAATTTCTTGAAGATATGGGGAGCTATGCAAAGGTCTGGTGCAGGAAGTGTGATGCATATGGTCATCACACTGACTCTTGTTGGTTTGAAGAGGAAGAACTTGAAGTTTCTGATGTGGTTTGTGGGTTTGATATGAAAGGATACAAGAAAATGTATCAAAGATATTTAAATGAAGAAAAAGGCAGTTCAGATGATGAAAAGAAAAGGTCAGTGCTTGAAAAGAGACTGAAACAAGTCTTAAAGATCAAAGATGAACCAAGTGTGTCTAGCAAACCTGCAAAGAACAAAAGGTCGAGTGACAAAGGAAAGGAGATGTTTAGACCTGGTGTTCTTAATGGAGATGAGAAATTTCTGATGAAGTAGGGCTTTGAACCAAGAGGGTTCCAATGGAAGACTAAAAAGGAGGTGACTGAAAAGAAGAACTATGTGATTGAGCAAACTGAAAAACTATTCAAAACACAAGTTATGAAGAATGGGTCAGATTCAGACACAGAAGAAGATTGTGAAGTTGTGTATGAAGACCCACTTCCAGTTCCAACTCCAACTCCTGGTGAATCTTCCACTGACACTGAATTACAAACTGATGCAGTTTGTAAGTCAGATTCAAACTAATTCTGTTTTATATTTATGTGAAGGAACAGTCCTTGAGCAAAAATGACTCATGGTATATGGACAGTGGATGTTCCAGGCACATGACCTGTGATAAGGGTGTGTTAAAAACTATGCAAAGAAATATGAAGGGCCAGTTGCCTTTGGGAGTGATGAATTTGGAGGAAAAATTATTGGAAGAGGAACACTCACAAATGGCAAAGTATCCTTTGAGAATGTGCTGCATGTTGAAGGACTACAATACAACTTGCTTAGCATTTCTCAAGTCTGTGATAAAGAATACAAAGTGGCTTTCAATGATGAACACTGCCTGATCTTGAAGCCTGAATTTGTTATTCCAACTGATATGATTATGATGATGGCTCCAAGAAATGGCAACCTCTATGTGCTTAGAATTAATACTGCAACTTCAAGAGGTGGTTCATGCTTTGTGTCAAAAGCAACTGAAAATGAAACTAAGCTATGGCATAGGAAGATGTGTCATGTGAATTTAAAGAACATGAACAAACTTGTAAAAGGTGAACATGTTGTTGGCCTTCCCACAAGAGAGTTCAAATTGGAAGAAAATTGCACATCCTACCTGAAAGGGAAACAACACAAATCCTCACATAAAAGCAAAATGATAAATACAATTGATGAGGTATTGCAACTACTACACATCGATTTTTTTGGTCCTGTAAGTGTTCCAAGTATTGGGAAGAAAAGATACTGCTTGGTAATTACTGATGACTATTCAAGGTTTACTTGGGGTATACTTTATGGGCAGCAAAGATGAAACAACAGAGTTAATCAGAATGTATGTGCTAAAATTGGAAAATCAACTTGAAAAGAAGGTGAAGGTCATTAGAAGTGACAATGGCACAGAGTTCAGAAATGGAATTATAGATGAATTCTGCACTTCTAAGGGTATCTTTCAACAATTACACCTTGGCCGAAAATCTGTCCAACGAAAAGTTTCGGCAAAATTGAGCATCAAAATGATTAGGGGTGAACAAAAAGAGTGTTGGGGATTGTAGTACATACCTTGAACTACTTCTAGGAGCTTGGAATCGATCAAAAAGTCGAAGCAAGGAAGGGAGGGAGCTGGTCTTCTTAGCCGATCGGACAGGCTGCTACTAGGGTTTTATTTTATTTTTGATTAATGTTATATTATAAAACATTTTCATTCTAGCCCCCGGAGATTTAATAATAATGCAACTTGGAAGAAATGTTAAGCGATTAGACGTCCCGGGATGAGGTAGAGGCTTCCGAGAAACATCGGATAAATCCCGAGAATTATACATACTCTACAAGCTTTAATTCTTGAAACCGGAATTAATGGGCGTTACAGTAGAGCTTGATATGATTAAACAAAAGGCTGCCTTTGTTAAGAGAATGAAAGAAAGATCTAATACAGAGAGCAGAGGAGAAGATAGCAGAAAAGGGATAGACGATGATTAATTTTTCTTTCTGTTTATCTTTTAATTTTTGTTTAATTTGTACTTGATGTAAAAACTTTAATTTGTAATGCCCAAGAGGCAGAATTCCTACTTATGTAATGAAATAACATGTTCTTAAATGATATATCTTTAACGTTTGATACATGTGTAACTCTATGCAGGTATGTTTGGTGCATCTGAGCTTGTTCCAATCTAGGGGGAGATTGTTGGGTCAGATTTATGATAAGGAAGATTGGAATCTTCTCAACCTCCTCAGAAAACGGCTAAGTATGGACTTCGAGCAAGCCTAGACGATCGAGCATGGTTTTACTACTTCGAGTAAGGTCTTCAGAACCTTAAATGGTTAATTCTTCTAAGTGTTAAGGCTTCGAGCAAGCTACACTTCAACGAGCAAGAGTGTTCTTCTATCGAGCATGGATTGCCAATCGAGCAAACAGCTTGATCATACAAGTTTTAACCAAGTGTTACGAGCATAGGATGATCGAGCACATGGGGACAAGCATGGATGCAATAAGAAGATGTCACGTGATCAAAGCAAGGACTTCGAGCACATTTCAGTTCCCGAGCAAGATTTACATCCGAGCATGCTAAAGATTGCTTAATAAGAACAACTGAAGACATCAAGAAGAATGTGCCTGTTCGATGGACTAGTTCGAGCAAAGCATGGACTAGTCAAGAGGGATGAAGTCTGCTGGAAGGGAATATCTTCACTGAAGATATTCTAAGTAAAGTATGCTCGAGGACACTCATCAAGCATACCTAGCATAGTGAGTTTACTCGAGCAAGATTGTTACCTTGCTCGAGGACTCAACACTTGTATTATTTAGTATTTCATTATGTAATGATTAGGAACTTCTAGAAGGAATGTTAGGGTCTATAAATAGGGTCCTAGGTTTTTCATTTAGGGCACGGATAACGACTCACACAATACGAGAAACATTCCAAAAGAATATTCTATTTGTTTCCTCGTGCAGCCGCCGCCGTCGTCATGCACGAAACCCTAGACATTCCTTTCACTGTTCCATTAATGATATATTAAAATACAGTGAATCTTTGTCTTTGAATGAGCCTTTATTGATTATCTATTATTGTTTTGTGTTCGTTATTTTCACTCCTTCGTTCCCACTCGTTGGATATCCTGATTCCGCCGGGATATTCAACAGGCCTTTGGGTAATCGAGTTGGTATGTTCTTGTCAACCTTTTATAAGATTACACCCGACTCATGGTCCTGACAAATAATATCATTTTCTTTTTAAATTGGATATTAAATTTTAGTATATCCCTATTTTATAGATTTTCATATCAAATAATTGGTAAGATTAATTTTTAATTTAATAAGATGTTATAACCCGTTTAAGTGCTATCTGGTTTTGGTAAGACCCATATCCATGAATTTGGGTTAAATCAATGAGAGGCCTCTATTTATAAATTAAGCAATCTGGTGGCTTTCATAAAAGAGGGGAGCGACCACATCGCGACGCGTAGGATTTTAGGGGTTTCGTTTATATATATATATATATACATATACATATATATATATATATATATATCTATGTATGTGTGTGTGTTTAGAACCATTAGAACCATAGTTTTCTTTTATATACAGATATATGTAGAAAATTAAAAATAAAAAAAAACGTTTGGAGAGAACGAGTACTTCACACAAGTTCTCAATTACACCTTTGGTTCTTACGTGAACATATTCCTAATTCTAAAGGCACACACATACACACAATATATATATATATATATATATAAAGCCACAAAACACTAAAATATAAAATTAAAAAATCAAAATTTTTACCTGTCATCCCAGTTTCATAAAAAAATCGGTATAACTAAATTATGCATATGTGTATAATACTTGTTTTTCAGTTTTATACATGTATGTACTTACATGTTATTCTTTATACACATATGTATAATTAAGATAAATGATAATATACAAATGTGTACATTATGTAATTCGAGATTAATGATAATATACATAATGTACAATTAAGAATTTGTCTTTATTTTTTTTTAAGAAATCTGGATGATATATAACATTTTGATTTATTTTACTTTTTAAAATTTTTCGTTTTAATTTTTTTAAATATTTTTTTGGAGTTCAATTTTCAAGTATTTTTTTTGTTATTTTTCATCTCACAATAAGTTGTGTTCTACGTAGTCCATTAAAAGCAATTGTCTTACCCGTAGCCAACCAAAAGGGAGGTCGAGGGACTTGAGCCCAGTCTCCCGAGAACCCATGATTGTAAAAAAGTAAAATTATATATATATATATATATATATATGTATATATATATGTATATATATAGGTTAAGGATCCTAAGAGAACCATTGACAAATTGAGAACTTTGAGAACCATTTTGGAGCACTAAAAAAATCTCTATAAAAATATTTAAAAAATTATAAAACAAAACAAAAAAAGCGAAAATTTTAAAAAAGTAAAAAAACTAAAATTCTTATATTTCATTCTTGTTTCATTAAAAAAAAACCGAAAAAAAAGTTTTTTTATTAATTCGTGTTATACCTATACACATATGTATACTTTCATTTAATCTCTAGTTTAGGTAATGTACACATGTGTACGTTATCATTTACCTTAAATTATACATATGTGTACAACAAAAACATATGTGTGCATATATGTACATATTATGCATATATGCATATAAAAAAGAGCGAAAAAAAGTTTTTTTTTTAATTCGTATTATACATATACGCATATGTATACTTTCATTTAATCTCTAGTTTACGTAATGTACACATATGTACATTATCATTTACCTTAAATTATACATATGTGTATAAAAAAACATATGTGTACATATTATACATATATGTATAATTTAGCTAAACCAAGAATTTTATTTTTTCATGTTTTTTTTGGAAACAGGGATGATAAATAAGAGTTTTGACTAACACCCCGGCTAAAGCGGAATACGCCCGGGTGTGACGTACAGATCACTCATAAGCTCGTAACGCTATTAAAGCAACAATAATTATATTTATTTCATTTCAATACGTCACAAATACACAATCAGATAATGATAATACAATAAACTTTGAATTTTGTTTCTAGTAACCTAATGGTCCAATTACTCTAGTATTCAATCCTTAAACTTCAACTTGCAGCACGCTTAAAATAATATATTTTGTCAATAGTAATTTTGGTGAGAATTCATAAAGTTTTGCATATATAGAATACCAAAAGAGTAAAAATTCACAAGTCAAGATGTATCATCTCAATCATAAAGCAAAAGAAAAGTAAATACATGATATTCCTGTTCGCTTGACATAAGTGAAATATACTAAGGAACCCCCGTTCGCCAAGCTACTTGGAGTATAGAATACTGATAATGACACCCCCATTTAAAAATGGACGGCGCAGGTACGTCCCGTCGGACCCTCCCACTATGAGTATGTGTATGATACCACCATTAAGAAATGGACGGCGTAGGTACGTCCCGTCGGACCCTCCCACTATGAGTATGTGTATTCACTAACAAAAACAGTAAACAACTAGCACATAACATATACACATAATAATACAATAAACTTTGAATTTTGTTTCTAGTAACCTAATGGTCCAATTACTCTAGTATTCAATCCTTAAACTTCAACCTGCAGCACGCTTAAAATAATATATTTTGTCAATAGTAATTTTGGTGAGAATTCATAAAGTTTTGCATATATATAATACCAAAAGAGTAAAATTCACAAGTCAAGATGTATCGTCTCAATCATAAAGCAAAAGAAAAGTAAATACATGATATTCCTGTTCGCTTGACATAAGTGAAATATACTAAGGAACCCCCGTTCGCCAAGCTACTTGGAGTATAGAATAATGATAATGACACCCCCATTTAAAAATGGACGGTGCAGGTACGTCCCGTCGGACCCTCCCACTATGAGTATGTGTATGATACCGCCATTAAGAAATGGACGGCGTAGGTACGTCCCGTCGGACCCTCCCACTATGAGTATGTGTATCCACTAACAAAAACAGTAAACAACTAGCACATAATCACATAATTTACAAGCAATATGATACAAAACAAACACATATAAGACACGCATGTGAATTTTAGTTTGACACAAGAGAACCAAGTTTGGACGTGCTACACCCCAAAAAACGTGTAAAAGTAAAAAGGGGTTATGAAAACTCACCTCGAATGCGAAGATGAACTTGTAATAAAAGCCGATAGCGCAATAACGAAACCGGAGTGATTGAAAATGCGTTTAAAGAATACGAAACGTTTGAACTTCTCGAACCATAAATAATTAGAAATATTTAAAGGCTAACTAACGAAATTGATGAAAACAATAATTTAGGTAAAGGGATTTTAATATATTTTTATTAGCTTTTTATGGAAAATTAATATATGATATCATATTTGAGTTTAACGAAATTTTAGCGATATTTATTATTTAAGTTATAATTTTAACTCTAAGTGAGAGTTACGATATTATAATGTACGTTTTAAATGGGGATTATATCTCGAAGGCTAATTATGTTAACGAATTAAAACTAAAGAACTATTTAATATGTTATTATTATTTTTACTCATTTTATTTTAATAATATTTTACGTTTTAACGAAATTTTGGGTTATTATTATTTGATTACTCTCTTAACGGGAAAATATACAAGATATCATATTTGTAAAACTTGGACTAATGTTTACAAGTCGAAATTGAATTCAAAGGTTTTATTTCAATACTTTCATTATTTAAAGATTATGGTTTGTGTTAACGAACGAATTAAAGTTAGTGGGTTACGAAAATGAAAGTTTGGTTTAAGCGGAAAAGTAATGAGTTATAATTTATATTTATTTTATAAAAATTTTATTTGGTTTAAAAATAACTTTATTGATTTATCATATTTTTAAAATGATTTAAATTGATTAATATAATATAAGAAAAAGGTTTAATAAAAAAAAACAGCAGAAACGGCCTGACCCGGGTTCGAACCTGGGTCCTCACGGCCACACAACCCTAAGCTAACCACTTGAGCTAGCAAGACAATTTGTTTAAGAAATCAGAATCAGTTATATAAATATATTAACAAAATATATCATCTTCTTCAGGTTCATAATCAATGCTTTGGTTCCATGTTCGTTTAAATTAGGTTAGGGGTTTGATTTCATTGATGTTTGTGAGTTAAAACCATGTAACAATTGCCTCAGATGTTGCCGGAATGTATAAGAACGAGATGGCCGGAAGAACGATCGGAATTTTCTTGATTGTTGCCATTGAGTGTAATATGGTGTTAATTTAGTTTGAGTGTGAGATTATGCTTACTGGAGTGTCCTATTTATACTATTAATCGAGTCAATTTCGAGTTAATTAGGTTGGTTTGGTCGCGGCTTAATATCCGACGAAGGTTATGGATTTTACGGCAGTTACGAGATGTTATAATCTAATTAATATGTTGATTATCGTTTAATACTGAAGACTAAAGCCGTTGCACCAGTAAAATGGGTCAAACGCGAAGATCTCGGCTTAATTGAGGCTCGCCGAAGTTGTTCCTCAGCCGCCGGAGCTGCGCTGGAAAACCGAAAAGGGGGGAGGGGCTGGGGTTGGGTGATATTAATTTAATATTATAATATAAATAAAGTTTCATTTTGCCCCTTTCAGTTTCAAGCTTTATTAAATACGGATTGTAAATTTTATTTACCCTTTAGACCTTAACCGTTGATAGATGGTTAGTGTTGGGACCAGGATCTTTGATCCTCGAAGATCAATCACCTGTGTCGACTGTTTCTAGGACTAAGGATCCTCAGTGGTTTAAGGATCCTCAACAGTCAATTTCAGTTATATTCTAATCTATTTTATACGGATAAAACACGTGCTTACTGATTCTTGCAGATGAGATATTTACCTGGTCTTTCTTTTCGTCCACGCTCCAAAATGGTCAAGCTGAAAGAGTAAACAAACATGGCCGAGATTATAGCATAAGTAGTTACTAGCCGTTGTATTTCATTATATATATACATTGAGTGATAGCTAATCACAACACACAACACTTTTAGCACTGAGAGTTCATAGCAAACACTTGTATTCATGATCAGCTATTATTCCACCATTTGTAATCTTTTCAAGTTTAATATAATTGGTAGTGATAGTTTTCACTACCCGAGGTTTTTGTGCCGGCGGGATAGTAGTTACCAAGGGATTTTCCTCGTATAAATCTCTGTGTTCATCGTCTATAACTGTTACTTTGATCGCATTAATTCATACTAGCACCAATCCTCACATACGAATTTGGTTCATTGATCATTAGCCCAATTTTTAACCAAAACAATTTGGCGCCCACCGTGGGGCATTTGGTGCTTTAATCACAACAAATCCTTACCTTTATTCAAACCCTACTATCATTCACTAAATGTCCTCTCAAGGAAAAGATGTTCCCACAACCGCTGTTCCAACTGTCCTGGCTCAAATGACTTTGCCACTACTACCTGGTTCTACGAAGCCACAAAAGCCCATAACTGTTGCTCAGAAGAAGGAGACTGCTATTTTCTCTGGACCAAAATCCTCTACTGTCTCCCAAACGGTAACTGCTAACAATGATGTTTCTGTTTTGTGTTCGCAGATGAAGAGCTATATGGAGCAGCAGAACAAGACTAATCAGAGGATCCTCCATGAGATCGAGGAAATTAGGAGAACTAAGAAGACTGCTAAAGACGCAAGTCCCATCATGCCAAAAATGCTTGACTTTGGCACTCTGGATTTCCTCTTACCCCCAACAAGATCCTCGGACCTCTTCCAGAAGAAATACTCTGACTAAATTCGCAAGCATCATCTACCTTTCAACAAGGATCATTAGGTCAACCCTTGAGATCCTCCAATCACCATTCGCAAGGTTCCTTGGCATTCCAATCCGGACCCTCAAGATTCCACCATGGATCCTCCACCCACCAACTTCAAGGATCCTCAATCTTTCAACCAGGACCCTTGGGTTTCTAAGAAGAACCCATTGTCCATTAGCATCCAGAATCCTACTATCCTTATGGAAATGAACCTCTGAAGGAACCCCGATCTAGGCCATTAGAGGTCTATAAAGGCAACTTCATACCCATGCAAACTGCTGCTCCTGCTGGACCAACTGTTGATGCTGAAACAGTATACCCCGAAAGCTGCTATGGAGCTAGATCTTTTGATCACACAAGAGGTAACATTTATGATAATCTATCTCTTGGCACTAACCATGGTAGTATGCAGGATACCCGAATCAACCAAACTATAGCCCGTGAGCTACAAAATCTCAAGGATATGATATCGAGTGTGCCTGGAGTCATCAAACCTATTCCCGAATTACCAGCAGGAAGCCATAACATATGCAGGTTCGCTCCACCAATTTGTGATGCTGAGATACCAAAGCGCTTCACTGCCCCTAGTATGAAACTATATGATGGATCCACGGATCTTGAGGAACATGTGGCCTTATATCGTGAGAGGATGGAAATTAATCCAATCCTGGATAGATTGAAAGAAGCTTGCTTATGTAAAGGCTTTGGCTCAACCCTCATTGGATCCGCCCTTAAATGGCTGCTAAGTCTTCCTCCTTACTCTATTACTTCTTTTTCTCATTTGATTAATCTGTTTAATAGTCAATTTTCATGTAGTAGGTCCTTTGAAAAATTAACTAGTGATTTATATAGAGTTGTCCAACCTCGTGGGGAACCTCTTAGGCAGTTCCTTACAAGGTTTGGAAGAGAGGCCTTGGAAATTCCAAATTTAGAGGTCCCCGATAGCTGTTGAGGCATTCAAAATGGGGTTACAAAAGGATTCTCCATTTTATCAAGATCTTGTGATGACCCCATGCAGGAATTTAGATGAAGTCTGAAACAGAGCTTTAAGATTCATCAGGTTGGAGGAGGATCAAAGAATACAAGATCAAGTGAGCACTCCGGCGAAAAATGAATCTCAAGACAAGAAGCAAGGATCCTACTTCAGAAACAACAAACCATCCAACAAACTAAATGACAAGAAGATCAATGTTGTAGAAGAGGAGGAGGATGATGAAGATTGTCCAAGAATATCTGATTATTGCTTCTCCGTAGATATGGGAGGAGTGATGCTTGCTATTAGGAACTTGGGCGACAAAGCAAGATGGCCAAGGAAAAATGAAAAGGCACCACCCCCCAAAGACAAATCAAAATGGTGTGCCTTTCACGAAGACTTCGGCCATATGACGGAGGATTGCATAGCCTTGAGAAAGGAGATAAGCTACCTCCTCAGCAAGGGTCACCTTAAGGAGCTGTTCGAAAGAAAAAAGCCCAGGAACCAGGATCCTGAACCAATTCCGGAGAAGGCTGCTCCACCTCCCCCAGACGCTCAAGTTATCAACATGAACTTTGGAGGATCCGATATATGCGGAACTTCTTATTCCGCTGCAAAGAAGTACGCCAAAGAATGCAAACTGGAGTGGTGAAAGGCCAATCAAGACTTCTACAATGGCCGAGCAAAGAATTATATCCTTCGATGAGGATGATCGAGTCAACATCCAGGATCCTCATCATGATGGTTTAGTCATTACTTTATTTATTTCTAACCATTATGTTTGCAGGATACTCATTGATGGAGGAAGTTCAGTTAACATCATCCAATTGGAAGTACTCAGAAGGATGAATATCCCAGAATCGGAAATCGTCCAACGATCCTCAGTTCTTGTAGGATTTAGCGGGGAATCGAAGAATACATTGGGGGACATCAAACTATTCACATATATAGAGGGAGTAAATTCTATTAAAAAATTTTGTGTTATAGATTCCTTGTCTTGTTGCAATGTTATTCTTGGCAGGCCACGGATACACGAAATGAAGGCGGTTCCCTATACCTACCACCAATGTGTAAAGCTCCCTACACCATGGGGGATAGCGAATATCAAGAGCGACCAGCAAGATGCTAAAGACTGCCACACTTCTTGAATGAGGCCTACAAAAAAGCTGAGAGAAGCATAGCAATTACAGAAGGCAAGGCAAGATGTCACGGAGACTAGGGAACAAGACTCTAAGGAAGTGGTCTTGCACTCAGAGGATCCTGACAGCAAAGTCCTAATAGGTGTTGAAATACAAGAATCCATTCAAAAGGATTTAATATCCTTCTTACAACGAAGAAAGTCAACCTTTGCTTGGAAGCATGAAGTCAACCTTCTTTCAGGCCTATTCATCAAAAAAGAAGGAAATTCGCTCCGGAAAGAAACACGATCATCCAAGAAGAGGTACAGAAACTACTAAAGGCAGGTATGATTAGGGAAGTAGAATATCTAAAATGGTTAGCCAATGTGGTTGTAGTTCAAAAGAAAAACGGAAAGTGGAGGGTATGTGTCGATTTTACTGATTTATATAAGGCATGTCCCAAGGATCCTTTCCCTCTTCCCCACATTGACTCCATGGTGAACACTACCGCAGGGCACGAAATGTTGACCTTTATGGATGCTTCATCAAGATTTCAACAAATTAGATGGAAACATCTGATCAAGAGGATACAACATTTATAACCCCTACGGGCATATATTGTTATATTGCTATGCCGTTTGGTCTTAGAAATGCAGGTGCTACATATCAAACACTGGTCAATATGATGTTCAAGGAACAGTTGGGAGACACCATGGAAGTCTACATCGACGACATGGTGGTAAAGTCAAAGAAGGCAGAGAACCACCTTAAGGATTTGGAAGTAGCTTTTGACATCCTTGACAAATACAACATGAAGCTAAATCCCGCTAAATGTGTATTTGGTGTCAAAGCCGGAAAATTACTTGGGTATCTGGTAACCAAAAGAGGGATAGAGGCAAGTCCAGAACAGATTCAGGCTATCTTGAGTCTCAAGTCACCAACAAACGTCAAAGAAGTACAAAGATTAATAGGAAGGGGGCAGCTCTTAACCGATTCATATCGAAATCCTCAGAAAAATGTAAAGAGTTCTTCGACATCCTGAGGAAAAACAAGAAATTCGAGTGGACGGAGAAACATGAGGCTGCCCTCAACACTCTAAAAGACTATTAATCCTCGACCCCCGCTTTGATGAAGCCTATGAATGGAGAACCATTGATCCTCTATCTAGCTGTTTCCCAAACTGCCTTAAGTGTAGTCCTGGTCAAGGATCACGAAGGTAACCAACATCCTGTTTACTATGTTAGTAAAAGTTTCCTCGATGCCGAGTCTAGGTACTCTCATCTAGAAAAACTTATTCTTGCTCTAATCATGGCTTCAACTAAGTTAAGACATTATTTTGAAACTTATACTATTGTTGTAAAAACTAATTATCCCATAAAAAATGTCCTTAGCAAACCGGAAATGTCGGGTAGAATGGCCAAATGGGCTGTAAAACTAAGTGCATATGATATTCAATATGAGCCTAGGAATGCAATCAAGTCACATGCACTAGCAGACTTTGTGGCTGATTTCAGTAGCGACCTAGAAGAACAAGCCAATCTTGAAGTTCAACAGCTTGAAGACACCAAGGATCCTTGGACACTCTTCACTGATGGAGCCTCCAATGTCAAAGGAACAGGATTAGGAATACTACTGAAATCGCCACAGGGGGACATACTACCCCATTCGATATCTTGTGAATTCCAGGCTACTAACAACAAGGCAGAATATGAGGCATTTATCGCAGGTATACAACTAGCCAAAGGTATGAGAATCAGGTATCTTAAAATTTTTTGAATGAGCCTGTTCGGATCTAGATCTTAGGATGACATCGTGTTATTCGTCTATTATGTATACGATTAGTCGGATTACATTATGTGTGTGTACTGTGTGTGCTGAGAGTGAATTTGGACAGAGTAACGACACCTGAGAGAGAATAATAAGAACTATATCATTAATCGTTAAGTTACAGGGTATATATAGAGGATGACCTCATTCGTTAAGATAACCTTAACGAATGAGTCATTCGTTACATTAAAGACTAACGAATAACTAACTTATTCGTTATACATTACATATACCGAATAGCCCTTCATTCGTTATGTTCCATTCGTTAAGCAGGGTTAACGAATGGAGCTTACATTAGAACGAATGTGATACATTCGTTACAAGGTAACGAATGTGCCTTACAATTAAGGCGAATGTGTAGATACAATTACCAAAATACCCTTTACATTAAACCATAATATAATAATAAACAAATAAAGACCGAGACGTACAAAACATGTATCAACAAACTCTCCCTCTTCTCGAGCTCTTTATACTTTTATTTTTGGAACATCTTCGTCTTCCAGTCCACACAACTATGAATCCTGTATGCATAACAGACACGAACAACCTTTTGATATTGCATCGCAAGTTCGTAGTCGTTTAGGTTAGCGAATCTAATCTGACTAGTAAATAAAGCATCGTTGTCAGACTCAGATAAGTTAATGATCCACATTGGGTCAATCACACGTATGACACTCGTGTTTGATCCGGTGCTCAACACAATAACCGCTTCACCCGTTCGATTATCATAATACCAGTAGTTGAACGAAGTGAATAAACTTTGAGAGAATGTCTTTATTGGTTCCCTCTTTATCGTCTTCGGCGGCTTCACCTGTAAGATCATCTTCCTCCAGCCCGTACGCGGATCAATCTCATCTATATACTTGTGAGTCGGCACCTGCGGCTTGAAGAACTTGAACCCATAACGGGTTTCATGTAATAAATGAGCATAGAACCACTCAGCCTAGACATCCTTTCCTCGATTCACGAACGGTCTGTTGGCTAGTGTTCTAACATCCCACCTTGGCATAGATAGTATATCGTGTGAGTGCTTGAAATAATAAATACCGTGCTCCCACTTCATGATATATACCTTAAGATCAAAATCAAACTGCCATGCAACCAAATCACCTTTAACATCTTTGACAGGCTTGTACTTCTTCATTTCGTATGCCGACTCTTGAGCCTTGGCCAATTTTACTTCCTCCTGTTCATGATACCGAAAGGCCTCGATCATCTTGTTCATTCTCTTCATATCATGCCCAAACATACCCTCCAAAGCACGTTTTTGTTTCCTTTCTTTAGCAGATAGGTGACTTGTCTCTGCAGCTTTATTCCATTTCTCGATCTCTTCTCGTAAGCGACGTTCTGCTGAATCAAAATGTTTTGTAGTAAAGAATGGAATACCTGAGTCATTGTTGTTGTCTGAGTAGAACTCATGATATTCCTCAGCAGTAACATCCTCAACCTCTACCTCATCATATTCAGGCACATTCCCATGTGGAATGCCTGTATTCGTACTTTCCTCGAATTCCACATCAACATCCACACTCTTTCCCAATTCTTCAACCTCCTCTTCATTTAGATCCAAAAGCAAGGCTATTTGCCCTTTAGTCAACGAATGATCTACAAACTCGCCTGTTTCGATCTCATCAGCATTCACCATACTATAAACAATACCGTCCATACCCACAAATAAAATCATATTTGCTGGTACAACATCAATCGGTTTCGCACTCGTTTAATCCTTGTACAACACAATTTGCAAATGATTACCTTTTTCTTCACTACCACCACCCATACTTGTATCACTAGCTTGATCACCAGATACTGGTGTACTCCCAGCATTACCAGCCGACAATGTACCACCGCCCGGTTGCTGATCACCCACACCTCCCGCATCTGGATCCTCTTCATCATTCCTCAATCTTTTCAACTCGTCATCTTTGCATGTGAGTTGACGAATGATCTCGTCTTGTTTATCCATTCTCTCCCCCTAAGCAGCAACAAGGGCTCGAAGTTCCATGTTTTCTCATTGAATGAACTGAATATGTTGGTACATATTCCGTTGTGCTAGCTCATGTGCAGCTCTGTTAGCCTGCATCTGTGTCTGTTGAAGATGCAACAGATTCATCATATGAAACCACTGAGCTTGGGGAGACATACCAAAGAAATTAGGATGCACTAGTTGCATGGGACCCTGAGGACGATTAAAAGCCATAAAGGAATGCTCAGGTCGTTGCAACTGTGTAGGAGTAGCTGAAGTCACTAGAGTAGTTGCCTGTGGTGTAGGCATACGAGCCAATACAGTCTGAAGTACATCACCAAACACTGGATCTAGTATTGCAGTAGTAATCAAAGTCATAGATGGAGGTACCGGAGACAATGGCATATGAACCAGAGTTGGTGATCTTGGAATCCTTTGAGGCATAGGAGAAGTAGGAAAAGGAGCTGAAATAGATACCATTGGAGTGGATCTTTCGAACGGTTGACTTGGTATCTCAATTCCCGAACCACGTCGAACACATTGCTTCTTTGGTTTCTCACCCTTATCAACCATCAGTTATTTCCCCTTACGCTTACGTTTCTACTCATACGTTAGCTCAGCTTGTGGTCCTGAACCACCATCAACACCATCATCACCATTTCCACCATCACCACCTTCACGCTTAAAGTTAGAATCATCATGAGCCCAACGATCATTAGGTGGCTCTTGATAGCCGATATTAGCCAGATGGACAATCAAACATTTATACCTTGGCCGTTCTTTAAGACTTTGACCACGGTAAGATCTCAATCGTCTCATAGTCTCTGAATTCATGTACTCCAGCTTCAATACATCATCTTGATCTTTAATCAAGTTAGGCTGAAGATCATTGATCATCATCTGTATGAATCTCAGGTACATAAGGAACATGTGACGGCTGGTGAGATTCTCCTTCAAGTGATAATAAACCAATTCAGAGAAATTGAATGGTTTATTCAACACCAAAGCAATGAAGGCAGATTATAACATTACTCGTCACTCATCGAAAGCACCTTTACGTCCACTGAGACAATGTATCAACACATGAAGCAAATACTTGTATTGTTCGCACAAGTTTACTTTGTTGTACATTGATTTACCTAAGTCACCATTATACTTCACCCATCCAAACAACCCTCTAATCAAACCCTTATCGAACTCACACCTATCATCCACGGTATCACGGAAACCCAAAGAATCTCTAATAACTCCAACATCGATTACCACACGTTTATCCTAAATAACCGCTTCAATCTGATTCTCGACCTCATTAAGGCTGGCAGTTCCAAAAGTCTCGGATAATGCTTTGATAAACAACAGTCCATGTAGATATGGCTTTGTAAATAGGAGCGTATTAAGAAATTAATCATGCCCCCGAAGATCGGTGAGTCTTCAAAGTTTGTCTCCAGAAAGGCACATATATTATGGCTTTTCATCCATGATAGTAACACTGGAGCTTGCTCAGGTTTGGCTTGATCTTGAGCTTGAGGCGGTTGTTCAGGGTTAGCCTCGGGATTTTGCTCGGGGACAGGGTTTTGAATGTTCTCGTCTGCCATTTCTGTTTGAGCAAACATACAATAGTAAACTATTTAAGAATATATTACTGATTAACGAATGTTTATCTCATTCGTTAAAATGGTTTAAATGAATGAGATATTCGTTATACATTACATATCTTACATTCGTTATTAATTACGAATCACATATATTATGTCATTCGTTAAACTAACGAATTTTATTTTTAATACTTTAACGAATCGTATAGTCATTCGTTAACAAGTTAACGAATCTGACCATTATTCGTTATGTCAATAACGAATCAGACTTCATTACCCACTTTGACTAATAGGAGTCAATTTTACACTTAATTTTGACTAATTAATGTCAAAAACGACGATGAATATCTTAGAAACGTTTGATCTTCTATTTCATTCAACAATTAACCATAACAACGATGATCGAAAATCGTTTTAATACACTGAACACGTATCATCTGTCCTAAAATTGATTCGATTATGAGGTTTATTAGATGTTAACTGTTCGGTTAATATGCAAATAACAACTAAATTAGTTAACCCCTAATCATCCGATGAAACTCCATACAAATCATATCATGGACATCGCCAATACCTATAGAACACGAATTGGTTAATCAATTGGGATAATAAGAAGGTATAGGATTTTAAGAAAATTTTGCCAGAGTTTCGTTTAGGTTGATGATGAAATAGGAAATGGCGAATGAACAGCCATTCGTCTAACCTTGGGATTATAAACCCAATAATTTCACACTTTCCTAGGTCATTCGTTCAATTTTGAACTAACGAATGGCCTCATTCGTTAAATTAATAAACCTGATTCGTCAGCCTTTTAGATGAATAAGGTTTCCATTCGTTAAACTTAAATGAATATTACATTAACTCTCTTTTTCGTTAACTTTCTAACGAATAAGAGCCATTCGTTAACATCTTAACGAATTATACATTAAAATCATTCCATTCGTTAAAATGTTTAAGCGAATGTCTTCCATTCGTTACACACAACAGAAGCGACTGTCAATATAACGAATGAGAGACACATTCGTTATGTTTAAATAACGAATGGCTTTACATTCGTAAAACTAATTAACAAATCACCAAAGATCCTTAACGAATGAGACAAAAATTTCATTAAGGAGTTAAATACTATTAAAAACGAATTAGGGTTTTTAATGATTTAAATAATCAATTAAATCCAATTAGGGTTTTAATTGTTTACATTAAAGCACCCGATCAACCAAAGATCGATAATGTTTAAATTAAGTGGATTTTTACGTTAAAACTCCAATTGAAACCAGTTGTGAATTACATTAAGTACGATTAACTTAAATTTGGGGTATCAAACTTTTTCTTTTTGTTTTGAATTATTCTCCAGCTCTGTCAGGACCGTTAGTCGGGTGAAACCTTAGAAAGGTTGACAAGAACACACCGACTCTGCTAACCCAAAGGCCTACTGAGTATCCCGGCAGAATCAGGATATCCAACAAGTGGGTGCGAAGGAGTGAAAGTATAATAGACACGAAACGTAAATGAATGATCAGTAAGAACGATTTCAAGACAAAGATTCACTGCATTTAATATATCATTTAATACAACAGTGAAAGGAATGTCTAGGGTTTCGTGTGTGACGGCGGCGGCGATTTTACGAGAAAACAAAGAGAATATTCCCTTGTTTTTTGTTTTTCGTATTCAGTGCGTGCCAGCCTGTATTCCGTCTAGAAATCCGTGTCCTAAAAGGTATCTAAGGACCCCTATTTATAGACCCTAACATTCCTTCTAGAAGTTCCTAATCATTACATAATGTAACACAAAATAATAAAAGTGTTGAGTCCTCGAGCAAGGTAACTATCTTGCTCGAGCATACTCACTATGCTAGATATGCTCGATGAGTGTCTTCGAGCATATTTTACTTAGAATATATTCTCTTTCGGAGAATATATTCTCCTCCAGTAAGCTTCGTTCTTCTTGACTTGTCCATGCTTTGCTCGAACTAGTCCATCGAGCAAGCTCATTCTTCTTGATGTCATCAGTTAATACTTATTCAGCAATCTTTAGCATGCTCGGATGTAAATCTTGCTCGGGAACTAAACTGTGCTCGAAGTCCTTGCTTTGATCACGTGACATCTTCTTATTGCATCCATGCTTGTCCCCATGTGCTCGATCATCCTGTGCTCGTAACACTTGGTTAAAACTTGTATGATCAAGCTGTTTGCTCGATTGGCAATCCATGCTCGATAGAAGAATACTCTTGCTCGTTGAAGTGTAGCTTGCTCGTAGCCTTAACACTTAGAAGAATTAACCATCCAAAGTTCAGAAAACCTTGCTCGAGGTAGAAAAACTATGCTCAATCGCCTAAGCTTGCTCGAAGTCCATACTTAGCCATTTTTCTGAGGAGGTGGAGAAGATTCCAATCTTTCTTATCAAAAATCCGACCCAACAATCTCCCCCTAGATTGGAACAAGCTCAGATGCACCAAAACATACATGCATAGAGTTACACATGTATCAGACATACAATATATATCATTTAAGAACATGTCGTTTCATTACATAATAAGGAATTCTGCCTCATGGGCATTACAAATCAAAGTTTTTACAATTAAAACAAAAGTACAAAGATAAACAGAAAAAAATTAATCTTCAATCAGCTCCATTCCTTTATCTTCTTCCTCTGCTTCTAGCATCAGTTCTTTCCTTTAGTTTCTTGACATATGCAGCCCCTTTGTTTTAGCATATCAAGTTCTGAGGAGTCAGATGCATCACTTGGAAATCTTGCATCAATTAAATCTTGTAAGTCTTGTGGATGCATGAACTTGAGGTCTTCATCATGTCTTATAACAGCAATAGGTATCCCAGATTCATTCCTCAAGGTGGTTGAATCATCATTTTGATTGTATGTTATATATGTGATTCTTCCAAATTGTTGCACCCTTGAGTTGGGTTCTTGCATGACCTCTCTCATAGCCAACCACTCTTTCAAAGTCTTCCTTTTGTGGTGTGAGCTGCTTGCTTGAGTTCTTTGTTTCTTCAATTCAAAAAGGGAGAGTTCTGATGTGTGTACTTCATTTATCCTTTTATTTCTCTTTTCCCTCTCTGCTTGACTCCTAATCTCCCTCTTCTTCTGCATCAGGAATGGGAATCCTCTTTCAGCTAGTTCCTTTAAGAATTTAGAGAGATCATTCCTTTGTTGACCAGATGGCTGACTTCTGATTTGATTGTCATACACTATCAGTTAAGCCATCCTGGTCAGTTGTTCCTTTGTAAAATTTCTCAAATCATCCCTAAAGATGATGAGATGTTCTTGCTTGTCTTCAGCAATGACTCTCAAGGTCTTTGACTGTCTATCGAAGAAGAGATGTGTGGGCAAATTTAAGTTTCTTGGCGGTACAGGCCTCACACTCTTTGACCTTGGAGTCCGGCTTGTGCTTCCTTGCTGAGTTTTCTTTTGTGCACCAAGCCCCTCTTCCTCATACCATCTTTTCAATGTTTCATTAGTTTGCACCACTAACCTTGACATTTTTACTCCTTTCTTGTGAAGAGAACTCATCATCTCAGCTCTTACTTCTTTTTCTGCTCTCATCCTGTCTTCCTGCAACTTTCTTTGTGTCTCAAGATACAGTTTCTGCTCTCTGTTATATATTTCCATTAGTCGTTCAAGAGGCACGTTCTGAAACTATTCTTCTGTCATTCCTTTCTCCATCACAATTCTCTTTAACATCTCTACCCTCTGAGGGTCCTTAAACCACTTCTTTAATTCCTGAGTTTTCCTTTTAGCTTCATCCTTTTCCTTTTGTAACCTCATTTTTAACTCCTGCTCTCTTTCAAATTTTTCTCAACTTGCTTGATCTTTGTGAGAGTCTTTAATTTGTTGAATTTTTCTTTTCAGTTCTTCAGGAGAAAGATTTATCAAGTAGTTGTAATTGTATCCATACAGCTAGAGAAATTTGATGTCTTTGTGTTTGGCTTTCAAAGATTCATATTCTGTTTCATCTCTTGTTTTCTTTTTAGTCCTCCTTTTACTGCTGTCAGATTCTTTCAAGATTTTTTCACTCTCTTCATTCTTCTTTGACACTTTCTTCACATAATCAGAAACTTCATCTATCAGAGCTCTCTTGTACATTCAGTTAATTTTATCAAATGGTTGCAGATTAAGGAATGCAGGTTTGTGACCAGCCTTCAATAATAGTTCTCTTTTTACTTTCCTTGATCTTCACCCCTCAGCTTCTTTTGTTAAATCTTCCTTTGATAGTTTCTGGAGATATAGTGGATCATATCCCAGGCTGATCAGATACTCATTATCATCATTTACTTTCTCAACTTCCTTTACTCTTTCCTCTTCTTCATTTTCAACATCTACATCAACCACTTCTTCAAGGTTGTGAAGAGCCTCAATCATTTGTTCATCATTTTGTGTGGATTGAGCTCTTCTCCTTTCTTCCAGCTTTTCCAACCTGATTTTATACACCATTTTCTTTACGGATTTTTACCTTTTTGGTTTAGGTGTCTCAAACTCAGCTGTGTCCTTCCGTTTCAAAGAGGATTGAGATGTAGTGGGTGTGTTGGGCTGATGTATTTCAACCTCTGGTCCTTCCAATATGATCTCTTCATCCACAGATTCTGATTCTTCAATAACAGGATTATCTATATTTGTCTCTTCAGAATTTTCAGTAACTTCTTGAATAATAGGCTCATTTACTTCAACATTTTCTTCAGTTCTTGGTTCTTCTCCTTTACTCAAATTGATAAAGTCTTGTTGGGCCTTTCTTGCTGCTATCACAATTTCTGGATGATGTCTCTCTGGATTATTCATAATAAGTGTAAGATCCTTCATAATGATCAATTTAACCATTGTACTTGCTGAGACCTCAATGGTTTCATCCTTTTCTTGAATGACTGGTCCCAGGCTAAGTTCAGGTTCATTCATTTCATGCTCTTCAGGCTCAGATATGACTGGCTCAGATGGTGTGGGCTCTTGTTCAGAATGCATAGGCTCAGTTTGTAATGCTCTTGTGTATCAACATCTTGTCTAGCATTCAGAGCCTCCATAGCAGTTTTTATAGCATCATCTGCTTCTTTTAATATCCTTTCTTCTGCCTCATCCTTTTCTTTCATATTTATTAAAGCCTCAATCACTTCCTGAGGAATTTCCTCCTCCTCTTCTCTCTCTGGATTATCCAACTCTTCATTCATTAAATTTATAGCTGTCTTTACAGATTCAGCTTCAGCTACATCTGGGTCCACTATATTTTCTTTGAACAGTATATCCTCAGATTGAATTGTATGCTAGGGCAGGGGGTGTAAATCATCATCTGTAAGTGCAACCCCCTTTCCCTTAGCTTTTGTTTTCAATTTTTCTTCTTCTGTTTCTTCCCTTTCCTTATCCTCCCCCTCACCTTCTGACTCTTCCTCATCATATGCTTGATTTAACATGTGTAAAGAATCTGATGGACCAACCTCCACATTCTCCTTCACAGTCTCTTCATCTGAACTCTCATACATTTCTCCAATTACTTTTAAGCTCTCTATGTCTTTAGGTTTCTCCCCCTGTTTTGGTGCCTCTGAGATCTTCTCAACCTCATACTGCCCCTTAAGGGTTCAAATTTTCAATAATGCTTCATTGAGAGCAGCCTCCAAAGCTGAGTTTCTTGAAGCCAGAATGGCATTCTGTTCTTTTACATTATGTTTTCAAACTCATGCCTGGAATTTTCACACACAACTTCGTAAAGATCTGGGCTTGATTGTGGGGTTTCAACATTTGGTTTTGAAGCAGGTTCAGAGAATGGGGTTGGTTTAGGTAGTGGAGAAGTTTCAGGTACTGGTTGTTCGTCAATTGGTTGGGTTGACCGAGGTGGCAAAGGAATATCATTGATTTGATCATTATCAGATACAAAAGGTTCAGTGGATGCTGGGGAAGTAGGAATATCATCATTAACATCGTTATTTTCATCCTCTGTCTCAACAGACTCTGTGTCATCATGGTGAACTGCAGGTGGTGGGGAGTCTGGTGGAGTGATCTTGGTTATTGTGTCTGCAACATCTGATACAACCTGAGCAACAAACACATCCTTATCCATCGGCTCATTGGTCTCCTTCTGTACTTCAACCTCTGCAATGACTTCCTCTTGTGCAGTCAGTTCAATTAAAGGCACATTATTACTACCAACCAACATGTCATTACCACCCTCATCACCATCATCATTATCATTATCATCACCATCATCAACCATGCCAACTCTATCCTCCTCCTCACTGTTTCTAGGGGACCTTGGAACATCAATAGCCCCGAGAGCTGGTACAAGTAACCATGGAAGCACATCCCATTCATCATTATCAATGAACCTACTCTTTGCATCTTTCATGCGCTTGCAGATATTTGGGTCCTGCAACCTCAAAACTTGTCCTGTTCTTTGAATTTCCGGTAGAGCTCTGTTGAATAAAATTTGTAGAAAATGTGGATACATGAGAAATCGTAGATTGACTGGCTTCTCTGCATTTGAAACTAGCCCTTGAAAGATAAGTCTCGAAATATTAAAGGGCTGCTGATACAAGATGGCTACAGTAAGAGACTCGAGCTCTCTACACAGCAAAGTCCAAGTCCCTCTCCAAGGAGATAGGGACTGAATCACATGATGAATCAGGAGATTAAAGGAAAACTCCCTTTCTTAAATTGTCCGTCTTTAAAATCCCTTTGGTTTCCCATCTTGAAAAATTCGCAGCAATCTTGGAACAGAATACAGTTGTTGAGCTTCAAAGTTGTCATTGAGGTTTAAAGCAGCTCGAATGGAAGCCTCTGAAATTTCAATATCATTGTTTAACACAGATGCCTCGATCCTCTTCCCATTTACGTCATTGACATAGGTCGCGGACTGCCAAAAGTCCGTAAGATGATTCCTGTAGAGTGTGGGGTTTTCTGTCAGCGTCAATCGTAGATTGGAGTTTCGTAGGAAATTTATCATGACTTCTAACTCCATATTTTCATCATCTAGATCGAATTGAGCGCACATATTGTGCCTCTTTTTAAATTTAAAGGCCATCAATTCTGCAAAAATAAGAGAATGTCAGTATACAAAGAAGCAGAACTTGTATATGAGAAAGGAGAGATGAGTAATGGCGTCTTCGATTAACCTGTTCCATAGTAATATGCGTACCTATCAGAACAAGCAAACAGTTAGTCAATTAGTTCAATTAGAAACCCTAATTTCAAAATCGGTGCAACGATTATCGAACAACAATGTCTTACCAAAGTCGAAACAGAGCTAATGGCTATAATCGAAGTGAAATTAAGCAAGTAATAGAAAAGCGAGCAAGAGGGAGATAGCACGAGCAAAAAGGCTTTCGTTTAGGTTTAATCAGAGAGAAATGTGTGAAAAACTTTCTAAGTCCCCCTTTTTATACCTAACGTTTGGGTGGTACAATACCTTGGTTTGTCGTCTAGCACACGACAGTTGTCATTTAATTTCAAATTCAAATGTACCTCCCTTGCTCGAGCATACAGCCAAAATCAAAGCTGGCTCCCCTGTACACAAGTACATGGTACAATTCTTGCTCAAGGTACTTGGAATATTCTATCCTTGCTCGAGTACATGGTACAACCAGTTATACGAGACAGAGCAGTATTCCACTAGACGCGTGCTCAATTATCTTACTCGACTATACACTATGCTTGAATGTACTTAGAAATTTATCACCTCTATTCTATGCTCGAGATGACGATGTTAGGAACTTTGCTCGACTCTATAGCTCTATGTGCTCGACGTACTTCTATGCTCTAAAGCCTTAGCAGATTTAATCTTTCCTATTCCTGTACTCGAACTCACAGCCTAAGTGTCTAGTCCTTCAAGTCTGCTCGAACTATTTCACAAAGTATTCCATTTTCTTAGCTCGAAATCTTATGCCTAAGTATCTAGCACACAATGATGCTCGAAACACATAAATATCTCCTATCATTCAGTTCTTTGTGCTCGAAAACTTATATCGTAACTACTTATCATGCAATCATGATCGAAACACATAACATCAATTTTCATAACATAGCAGGTGCTCGAAGACAAGATTCATGCTCAAAACACTTAACAACAAATTTTCATGTCATGCTCGAAACAGATAATCAATTCATACATTGCAGTGTATACTCGAAGCAGCAATTCATAAGCAGGCACAGTTTCCTAGTTTGAAACACTTAACTTGAAATTTGATTAAGTTTGAGAATCACAACTTTTATGCCACTGATTCAAGACATGAGTAATCATGTCTTATGCTCAGATTTTTAACTTTGACCAAAGAATATTCATGTCATAACAGTAAATCGAATGAGCAATTAGTTTAAAGTGACATAAGAGATCAAAATCCAGTTCAAAAATAAAATTCATTTTAAGTCAATTTGGAAATATCTCAATTTTGGGATCAGACTATTTAAAACAACGATCACACCACTTCATGGTCAGTGTTATTCTGACTCAAGTCAGGTTGACAGCAGGTATACTTAGCATAATGGTCATTACTTTTGGTGACATTTTGGATTCAATTAGTGCATAAAATAGGAATGGTTATCACTATAGATTCAGGTTGCCTCTAATCTCTTCTCAAAAACTTATTTAGCTTTCTCCAAATCACCCGGAATTGACTCCGACCCCCTGATGCCCTGGTCAAAATTGATTTTTGTATACTAGAGCAGTTATATATATATATATATATATATATATATATATATATATATATATTTTGTCTTTGATAACAGATTGTAAGGTTGAACGTTGGACTTACATGCCATCCGGACTTACATGCCTTACATTCAAGGTGTTTAGGACTTACTTGTATGCCCCACCCTTGTAGTTCTCTTAGTGCCCCTTAAGTCATGAAATCATCTAACTTATTTTGTAAATATATATATTATACTTTTGATCTTTTTATACTTTTCAATCTTTTTTCTCTCTCTTTTCTTTTGAGAGGTTTTCCATTTACCAATAATATATATCTGCTCAATTACTTAGTAAATATTTGTAGACCAGAAACACCAACGGGCTCATGTATGATTGGATAATGACCTTTCTACCTATCATACGGAGAGATGTACTAGAGAACATACCTTATTTTCCAATGTTTCACCACATCATACTTCAGCCAGTTTAAGTTTATATCACATATTGCAACTACTAACCATGGAAAGCTACCATACTTTACCAATGACTGTACTCAAAGCCTTTTGAACTTATAATCCATGGGTTAGCCATCTTAAACAGTTTTCTATCATTTCCCAGATTTAGGTTGGATTCAATTTCCTACAAATCAGTTTCTTGCTTCTTTGAAGCTGGGAACTTGGATAATATTATCATTTCTCTTATGAATTGTCACTGAAAATCGTGTTGCTTAATCAAAAAATCTTTACCATTTTAAAAATCATTTTCCTTTGAAAATTCAATTTAAGAATAGTGACTTTAAAGATGGTGTTGTCATTTAAGCATTTGTAACCAAGCACACACTTTCACAATATCACAACACAAACCTTCAGATAGCATAGAAGCATCAAATTCTCAGTTAAGTCTGTCGAGCATGCCCAGAAATTCATCGAGCATGCTCGAAAGCATATCGAGCAACCTTAAGTGTTCGTTTCAGTGATTGTGCTCGAGAAACTTAGCTTTGTGCTCGACCTCTTAAAACATTCATGCTCGTGTTAAGTGAAAATTCCCAAGTATGGATAGTTTGTGCTCGAAAAGCATTAAACACCCATCTATCACAGAAGCATGCTCGAAACTCTTATGGAAGTTTTTCAAGACTGCATTCTATGCTCGAGCAGTTGAGCAATGACATCTGTGCTCGAATGACTTAGAATAGTCTTTCAGAAGCCTATGCTTGTGCTCGAAGAGCAATAAGCACATCATTAATCACAGAATCATGCTCGAAGTACTTAGAATCATAAAAATTTATCATGCAAGCACAGATCAAAGTAGCAACAGCTGTAATTATCAAAGTTAATCAGAAATTCCACACAAGAACAGTCACACACATGATTCATGCAATTTTGAGTAATCATTCAAGCATAGCAATGTTATCATGCAAACGTTCAAAGTGAGTAACATAGATCATCAGTAAGCATCACACTTAAGCACACATCCTAAATCAAACCTCATCAGCATTTATCATACCTAGGCATTTTAACAGAAAATGAAACCTGGTCTTATCTAAAGGTTTGGTGAACAAATCAGCCAAATTGTCAGATGTGTCTACCCTTTTCATTTCTATTAGCCCTTTTTCCTGACAATCCCTAATGAAATGATGTCTAATTTCAATGTGCTTAGTCTTAGAATGTTGGACTGGATTCATAATAATAAACATAGCAGCAGCATTATCAATTAAGATAGGAGTAAGTAAGAAATTCAAACCATAGTCCAGCAGTTGATTTTGAATCCACAGAACCTGTGCACAGCAAGCAGATGCAGCAATGTATTCAGCTTCAGCAGTTGAGATAGACACTGTAGTCTGTTTCTTGCATTGCCATGACACCAACCTGTTCCCTAAAACTGGTAGCCTCCTAAGGTTGATTTCCTACTCATGTTGTAACCATCATAGTCACTGTCAGTGTAGGCCATAAATTCAAAAGAAGGGTTCTTTAGATACCAAATTCCCAAATCTGGTTTTCCTTTCAAGTATCTGAAAATCCTCTTGACTGCTAACATGTGTGAAACCTTGGGGTTAGCTTGAAATCTTGCACAGACACACACAGCAATCATAATATCTGTCCTAGATGCTGTAAGATACATTAGTGATCCTATCTTGGCCCTATACTCATGCTGGTCCACTGGCTCCTCCTTTTCATCAGGTACAATTTTCTCATGTGTATCCATTGGTGTGGACACTGTCTTGAAGTCTTGGCACTTGAATTTGTTAATAATCTCTTGTACATATTTGGATTGATTTATGAATATGCCCTCAGCTTTCTTTTGCACTTGAAGTCCAAGGAAGAAATTCATTTCTCCCATTGAGCTCATCTTGTATTTGGACTTCATTACTTGCTCAAACTCTTTGCACATCTATTCATTTGTGGAGCCAAAGATAATGTCATCCACTTACACTTGCAGCAGCAGCAGGTCTTTGTTCCTTCTTTTTTAGAAAAGAGTCTTGTCAATTGCTCCTCTGCAGAAACCATTCTCCAAAAAATGATTTGACTGCTCATCATACCAAGCTCTTGGTGCTTGATGTAATCCATACAGTGCCTTGCTGAGCTTGTAAACTTTGTTAGGGTGCATTGGATCTTCAAATCCAGGAGGTTGTGTGACATAAACTTCTTCATCAATCTTCCCATTTAAAAATGCTGACTTTACATCCAATTGATAGACTTTTATATTCATGGATGCTGCATAAGCCAGAAAAATTCTGATTGCTTCTAGTCTTGCAACTGGAGCAAAAACTTCTTCAAAGTCCACTCCTTCCTCTTGTAAGCATCCTAGAGCTACCAGTCTTGCTTTGTTTTTGATGACTATTCCTCTTTCATCCTTCTTATTCCTAAAAACCCACTTGGTGCCAATAGCATACTTGCCTCTGGGCTTGTCAACCACATCCTAGACATGTAAGTCTCTGAATTGGGCTAATTCTTCCTGCAATGCTTCTACCCAGCTGTTGTCTTTCAAAGCTTGATTGATATTCTTTGGTTCAACTTGGGATAAGAAGCAGGCATATAGGCAGATATTTGCCTTCTCAAAAGAACTTCTAGTCACTCTCTCATGCAAGTCTCCTATTATGTTTTCTGCTGGATGATTTCTTTCAACAGAAGTGGTTTGTACAACTTGTTGTGCAGATACTTCTATATCAAGATTTGTCATGTTTAACACAGTAGAATTATCTTCAATTCTCATTTGGGTCTCTTCATTAGCTTGAGCTAGATTTATTTCTGATGAAGATGCTTCATTTGACTCAAATTGCAGAGAGTCAAACAAAGACTAGAACCTTTCTTCAAATTGGTTTGTCCTGTCTGTCTGATTAGGTTCCTGATTTTGGATTGGTTCACTCTCCACTTCACTTGGCCTTTCATTGGAAACTTCCACTGCATCATCTTGTCCATTTTTGCAATATTCCGCAGCTTGAAGGTTGTTCCTTTCAAAGTTAAAACTATTTGACTTAGTAGCAACAGATGACCATAGCTTGTCCAGATCAACTTGTCTTTGCTTTTCTTTATCTTCAAAGCTGGTTCTGTACATGCTATCATCCATATCTTCACTGTAGATTTTGAAAGATTTGATCATCTTTTCCAAGTCAAATAACCATTTGGGTCCTTCAACATTGTTGAAGTGGTTTTCATTGAAAATTATATCAGAAGATTCAACCACCACCATGTGCTCCTTCACATAAACTCTGTAAGCCTTTGAATGAGATGAATATCCCACAAAGAAGCATTCCAGTGATTTGGACTGGAATTTGTTCAAATAGTCCTTTGTGTTCAGAAGTGAGCATCTACATCCAAAAGGCTTTAAGAACTTCACATAAGGCTTTCTTTTAAAGATCACCTCATACGGAGTCTTTTTTTGAGCCTTGTTCAAGAGAACCCTGTTCTGCACATAACATGCAGTGTTGATTGCTTCTGCCCAGAAGGTGACTTGAAGATTTGCATCTGCAATCATGGTCATTGCAGCTTCAATTAATGTTCTGTTCCTTCTTTCTGCAACACTATTTTGTTCAGGGGTTCTGGGAGCACTGAATTGTTGAAAGATACCCTTAGAAGTGCATAATTCCTCCATGATTCCATTTCTGAACTCTGTCTCTATATCACTTCTAATGACCTTAACCTTCTTCTCAAGTTGATTTTCCAATTTTAGCACATTCATTCTTATCAACTCTGCAGTTTCATCTTTGCTTCCCATAAAGTATACCCAAGTAAACTTTGAATAGTCATCAGTTATCATCAAACAGTATCTTTTCTTCCCAATACTTGGAACACTTACAGGACCAAACAGATCCATGTGTAGCAATTCCAAGACCTCATCAACAGTATTTTTCAATTTGCTTTTATGTGAGGATTTATGTTGTTTCCCTTTTATGCAGGATGTGCATTTTTCTTCCAACTTGAACTCTCTTGTGGGAAGGCCAACAACATGTTCACCTTTACAAGCTTGTTCATGTTCTTTAAGTTCACATGACACATCTTCCTATGCCATAGCTTAATTTCATTCTCAGTGGCTTTTGAAACAAAGCCTGAACCACCTCTTGAAGTTGCATTTCATTCTTACTTCATAGAGGTTGCCATTTCTTGGAGCCAACATCATAATCATATCGGTTGGAATCACGAATTCATGCTTCAATATCAAGCAGTGTTCATCATTGAAAGCCACTTTATATCCTTTGTCACAGACTTGAGAAATGCTTAGCAAGTTGTATTGAAGTCCTTTAACATGCAGCACATTCTCAAAGGATACTTTGCCATTTGTGAGTGTTCCTCTTCCTACAATCTTCCCTCCATTTTCATCACTCCCAAAGGCAACTGGCCTTCATATTTCTTTTCATAGTTGATTAAGACATTCTTGTCAAATGTCATGTGTCTGGAACATCCATTGTCCATATACCATGAGTAATTCTTGATCAAGGACTGTTCCTGCACATACATACAACACAATTAGTTTGAATCTAATTTACAAACCTCAGCAGTTTGTAATTCAGTGTCAGTGGAAGATTCATCAGGAGTTGGAAGTAGAACTGGAGGTGGGTTTTCATACACAATTTCAGAATCTTCATCAGTGTCTGAATCTGACCCATTCTTCATTGCTTGTGATTTGATAATTTCCTTTATCTGCTCAATCACACAAGTTTTCTTTTCAATGATCTCCACTTTTGTCTTCCACTAGAACCCTTTTGGTTCAAACCCCTATTTCAACAGAAACTTTTCATCACCATTGAGAACTCCAAGTCTGAATTTTACTTTTCCTTTATCAGTTGGCCTTTTGTTCTTCTCAATTATACTTGGCTCTTTCTCATTTGCCTTAATTTTCAGAATAGCCTTGAGTCTCTTTTCAAGAATCTTCTTTTGTTCCACTGAACCAGATGGTTTTCTGTTTCCACTCAACTAATTTTGATACATCTCTTTGTAGCTCTTCATGTCAAATCAACTCACTACATCATGAATCTCAAAAATGTCCTCCATGATCCAACAACAATCAGTGTGATGTCCATATGCATCACATTTCTTGCACCACACCTTGGCATAACTTCCCATATCTTCAAGCAGTTGCTTATATTTGATTTTGTCACTTGGTTTGGGAAAGTCAAAACCTAATGAGGTCTTTGGACACAAGGTGTTTGAGAAATCCATCTTAATTGGTTCACTGATGTCAATTGTTTGTGGATACTTTTCTTTGACAAAAACAATTTTCTTTAGCTTTGGGGGAGTTCTTGATGAGCTACCTTCTTCTTCTCTTGAATATCTTCTTGTTGGCACATAATCAACATCCCCAATATCAAATAATTCATGATTAGAGAAAACTGGGTAAATTGGTGGATGTGACTGATCAAAAGTGGATTTCACACTCTCTTCTGTTCTCTTCTTAATCTCAGTTTGTGGTCTAGCACGGATGTCAAATACTACATGCTCTCTTCTCATTTTCTCATAGTGTTTTTTTAGTTTTGGAGTCATTGGTGGTAGAAGAGGAATTTTATCAATTTTCTTTTTGTTTGTTCTTTCCTTCTTCTTCCCTTTTGATGATTTAGAGCTCCCACAGCTACAATTACTTTCTTCACTGGAGTATTCACTCCACTTCTTATCACCTTTAATTATTTCAGTTTTCTCATTTTCTTGCTTCTCACATTGCTTGATGGTAAATTCTCCATCTTTGTCCACCACTACATCAGCATACTGCTTGACAAACTCAGTCTTATCATCAAAGACATTCTTGAACTGTTTAAGATACTCACTTCTATTTTCCTTGTCTACCTTTAGTGGGTAGCTGTCACAAAAAGGTGGTGGCACCTTTTTATACTTTTCTTCTTCAGACATTTTGTCCACATAACCCACAAGGTTTCCAGTAGAAATGAGGTTCTTCAAGAAGTCCATCTGTATCAACAATTCAGCATTCTTCAGATTTTCTTCAGCATACATCTTCTTTAACCCTTCAATTTCAATTGTCATTCTAGATTGTGTTTGGTATGCTATCATGCAATCATCTTCCAACCCCTTGATTTGACTTTCATAGGTTGCTTCACTTTCTTCATACACATTCAAGAATACTTCCTTTCTTCCACACTCAGATTTCCACTTCCCAATCTCCTGATTTAATTCATCAATTGTAATAAGTAGATCAAAAATTGACATATTAGATTGTACCTGAGAGTTTGAAGATTCGGCTTGATCATTCACTTTTGCCATGATGCAACATTTGCCCTTTCCATCTCAGCTGCATGATTACTCCAGTAAAATTCCCCCATCTTGTGGTACCCTTGTAACAGCTACATTTCCCTAATCTCTCTGTTGGTTACCAGTGTTTTGATTTGGTCTATTTTGGTTTGGGTGAACCTGCATCTGATTGTTTCTTTGTGGTTGAAATGTTTGTTGCTGGGTTCTATTCTGATTTTGATAGGGATTTTGGTTGGGCATTTGATTCCTTTGCTGCTGAAAGTTTTGGTTCTGATTCTGATAGAACTGATTCTGGTTAACTTGATTTCCATTCTGCCTTGGCATGTTACATTCCCTTGCAAAGTGTCCTGGTTGTTGACAGTTATAATAGATGGCTTTGGATTTGTCAAATCCAATCCTTTCATTGGGTCCATTGAAACTGGTTCTGCCAGTTCTGTTATACAACCTTTTTACTTCTTACTGCCAACATAGCCGCTTGCCATTTGATGTCATATCTTCTAAATCATCAGCATCTATCTGTTCTAAGTCTTCTTGCATGATGCTTGTGTTTATCAGATTCTTGACCACAAAGGCATGGTAAGACTCGGTGAACATTGAGAATAATGCCTGGTAATCTGTTCCTTGAGTTTGATTGTGTTGTGCGAAAGTAGACTGCCCATTTCCAGTAGATTGATTGTCATCTTCAATCAGCTGCACATTGAATCTTTACTGACTGTTACAAGATGAGTTTGCTTCTGATGGTTCCTCAATGATAGGCTGTTGATTCTTGATCGAGAGATTGCCCATGGGTGCCACAAGAGCATTGTTCATTTGAAAGCTTGGCTTGTCCTCTCGAATCATATGGTTTTCAATCATTTCATGTTCAGCAGCCTTGAGGAAGGCTATCACATCATCTAACTTGAAGTTAGGAAAGCTGGTCTTCTCTTTGATGAACTTGCTGGCAGTGACCACTCACCAGATAAAGATGATAGAAGTTTCTTGTTCAGGTCAAAATCAGATTTCTGAAGGTCTGTTGTTCTAATTTCATTTACAATCATCATAAACCTTTGCAAAACTGACTTCAGCCTTTCACCTTCCTTGAACTTGAATCTGTCAAGCTGCTGTTTCAATCTGTCTTTCTTGATATCTCTTAATTCTGTATTACCCTCAAACATTTCAATGACTGCATCATACATGTCCTTTGCAGTCTTGTGATGATTTACGGTTGTCAGAATCTCCCAAGAAAGCCCTAATTTCAGCATAGACAGAGCTTTATCATCCATTTTCTTCATCTTTAGTTCAACCGTTGCGTTGTTGTTTGGAGCTGTTGAAGGAACGTAATTTCCCTCAATGATAGACATCCACAACTTTGGGTCATTTTAGTTCACAGCTGCTTCAAACAGTACTTTCAATTTTATGAAGTTTTCTTGTCCGAGTAGCCTTGGAATCTTGTTCGTTGATACTTCTTGGTCTTCCATTTCAGTAGATCTGGTGTTTGCAGTAGTGAAAAACAGAGTAGAGCTTCAAGCTTTTTCACAACCTTCTGTCCCGTGGCCTTCAGCGAGCTTACTCAAGCTCTGATACCACTTGTCAGGACCGTGAGTTGGGTGAAACCTTAGAAAGGTTGACAAGAACACACCGACTGTGCTAACCCAAAGGCCTATTGAATATCCCGGCGGAATCAGGATATCCAACAAGTGGGAGCGAATGAGTGAAAGTATAACAGACACAAAACGTAAATGAATGATCAGTAAGAACAATTTCAAGACAAAAATTCACTGCATTTAATATATCATTTAATACAACAGTGAAAGGAATGTCTAGGGTTTCGTGTGTGACAGCGGCGGCGATTGGACGAGAAAACAAAGAGAATATTCCTTTTTTTTTGTTTTTCGTATTCAGTGCGTGCCAGCCTGTATTCCGTCAAGAAATCCGTGTCCTAAAAGGTATCCTAGGACCCCTATTTATAGACCCTAACATTCCTTCTAGAAGTTCCTAATCGATACATAATGAAACACAAAATAATACAAGTGTTGTGTCCTCAAGCAAGGTAACTATCTTGCTCGAGCATACTCACTATGCTGGGTATGCTCGATGAGTGTCTTCGAGCATATTTTACTTAGAATATATTCTCTTTCGGAGAACATATTCTCCTCCAGTAAGCTTCGTTCTTCTTGACTTGTCCATGCTTTGCTCGAACTAGTCCATCGAGCAAGCTCATTCTTCTTGATGTCTTCAGTTAATACTTATTTAGCAATCTTTAGCATGCTCGGATGTAAATCTTGCTCAGTAACTAAACTGTGCTTGAAGTCCTTGCTTTGATCACGTGACATCTTCTTATTGCATCCATGCTTGTCCCCATGTGCTCGATCATCCTGTGCTCGTAACACTTGTTTAAAACTTGTATGATCAAGCTGTTTGCTCGATTGACAATCCATGCTCGATAGAAGAATACTCTTGCTCGTTGAAGTGTAGCTTGCTCGAAGCCTTAACACTTAGAAGAATTAACCGTCTAAAGTTCAGAAAACCTTGCTCGAGGTAGTAAAACTATGCTCGATCGCCTAAGCTTGCTTGAAGTCCATACTTAGCTGTTTTTCTGAGGAGGTTGAGAAGATTCCAATCTTTCTTATCAAAAATCCGACCCAACAAGCTCGGTAAATTGAAAATAAAGCAAAATTGAAAAAGAAAACTAAATCTTTTGGGTTTTTAGAAAATTTTCAATTAACAAACAACTTAAAACAGTAAACAATTAAACTATCAAAGGAGTACATATTTTTGTGAGTCAAGCAGGGAATCATATTGACCAAAATTTCCGTCCGTCACAGTTTTATTTTCAGCTTTTATTATGACAAGTGTTAAGTCGATTATTGATATTGTTGTCCACTTAAATCTTCTAACAAATTTTTCAGAACTTTCAGTGATATTATTAATTGGTTCAATTAAGCACAAATATCAGAAAGAATTAGTTCAAATCTTGATTCAAGCGTAATTTGATATTCTCCATATCACCCCAACTTGACTTAAACCTTAGAACCAATTTGATGTAAAAATGACTATATTTAAGCAATCATAGTCCATAATCTCCATTACAAGATATAACCCCATTATCAAGAAATACCCTAAGGTCCGTTTCCATGGATGAGTATGCATGATTTCATCTGTCGGTTTCAGACATTGTGTCACTTGTGGTCCGCTTCTTAATGGTAATAAGACGCGAGCATGGGGACAATGTATGAGTCACAACGTGGTTTGATCAAGTCTGTAATTTATTTTGTACACGAAGTACTTTTTGCGATCAAGTTTAGAGACTTAAGCAGTTACACTGCGGGTTCGCTTTTACAAGCATTTTTAATATTCATCGAAATGAATACTAGATGTAAAACCGCATAAAGACCCAACGAAATCCGGAACCATAAAGCATCCCATCAATACAGGATTTAAGGCTACAAGACCATACATCATTGAAGCGTTAACCACCAACTAGACACTTTTTTCTTAAAATGGTTTTCAAATTGATTAGAAGGCTTGAGTATGACCGGATTATAACATTTCTGCCATCAATATCACGACTCTTTATAGAACTAATCTCCCTGAATATTATGTTTATATCACATACTAACCCGTACTTGTTTGTCAAAAGACCTACCAATACATCATTGCAATTAAGCACACAGTCTTTTATTACTTACTTTTTACTGGACTTTGGAGCAAATGACCAATGTAATATCATTTTCCCTTTTTGCTTCTAAAGTCATTTTGAGGGGCATTTTTCATTGTTTTTGAATTTTTCAATATTTGAATGTTTTTTGGAGTTTTTAATTATCTCTGTACAAACTGAAAACACAATATTTTTGGATTCTATATTTTCTCCCCCCTAAAAACAACAAAAATTGAACTAAAAAAAGAAAATTTAAAATAAAATGATTTAACCAAGATTTTGAATATCTTTTAAAGTTTTTAAACCATTTATACCCAGCAAATATTGAAAACGTGTTTTATCAAACGCTTTGGTATAAAGGTCAGCCTTTTGAAAATCCGTGTGAATTTTATCAATAGAAATTAATTTCTTTTCAAAGCAATCATGTATAAATTGATAACCGATTTCAATGTGTTTGGTTTTCGAATGATGAACCGGATTTTTGGTGATAGAAATAGAGGCCGAATTGTTAATAAAAATAGGAGTAGTAAGAAACTTCAAACCGTAATCCCGCAAATGTTGCTGGATCCAGAGTACCTGTGAGCAGCAACTTGAGGCCGCCACATACTCTACTTCGGCTGTTGAAGTTGAGACCGTCGTCTACTTCTTACACTGCCAGAAAACAAGCCGGTTTCCTAAGAACTAACAACCCCCGTTGTAGACTTGAAATTGATCTTGCATCCTCCATAGTCCGAATCAGTAAAAGCGGTGAGATCAAACTTATTGTCCTTGGGGTACCACAACCCGATGTCGGAATTTCCCCTTAGATAATTTAAGATACGCTTTACTGCAGCCAGTTGAGTCACTCAGAGAGTCGATTGGTACCTGGCACACACACAAACAACAAACACGATATCAGGTCGAGATGCAGTCAAATACATAAGAGATCCGATCATTGCTCGATACATGGCTGGATCTACGGTATCCTCCAATTCATCCGGTGATAAATTGTGACCCATAGGAAGAGGTGTCGAAGGAATCTTGCCGTCTGATATCTTGAATCGGCTCAAGACATCGTTCACGTATTTGGTCTGATGGATAAAGATCTAGGAATCAGACTGGTCAACTTGCAATCCTAAGAAGAAACTCATCTCTCCTATCGAACCCATCTCGAATTTGGTTTGCATTGTCTTCTCAAAATCCTTGCACAGGCTGTCGTTAGTCGAACCGAAAATAATTTCGTCCACATAGATTTAGACGAGGAGCAAATCATTACCAACGTTCTTGTAAAACAACGTACAGTCCACAGTTCCCCTCTTGAATCCACTTTCAATTAAATGGTCAGCCAACGTAATATACCAGGCTCTCGGGGCCTGGTGTAAACCATAAAGAGCCTTTTTAATCGATAAACACGCTCTGGAAAGTCCGGATCCTTGAAACCAGGAGTCTGCTTCATGTACACTTCTTCATGATTAGCTTCATTTAAGGACACCGATTTCACATCCATCTGATAAACCTTAAAATTCTAGTAGGCTGCATAGGCAAGAAAAATACGTATAGCCTCCAGTCATGCTACAGGAGCATATACTTCAGTGTAATCAATGCCTTCCTGTTGATTGTAACCCAATACGAACAATCGTGCATTGTTTCTCACAATTACCCCACTGTCGTCCTTTCTGCACTTAAAAACCCATTTTGTCGGTATAGCCTTTTTAACACGATCGGGTTTGTCAATTAAGTCCCATACACCCAGTCTAACAAACTGTTGCTACTCCTCCTGCATAGCTCCTAAGACGGTTCCTTGAGTGCCATCATGATACTTGTTGGTTCAATCTGTGATAGGAAGCAGGTGTATCGTGCAATACTAAGGATACACGAAGAGTACAAATCCGCATAAGCACATACAATCGAATCCTCAGTAGGAGATAAGTTACAGTCAACCATATCATCACATACATTAGCTAATTGGTGTCTTGTACAAACCCCGTCGTTCACATCACCAATTATCTGTTCCTGCGGATGATTAGAGTGAATCCTAAAGGAAGGATTAGCAGGTACAGATACGTTATCACCTAGATTGGTGATATTTTTCTCCGTCGTGTCTAAAGAGACAGTTGGTGAATCATCAACAATTAGAATCGGCTCGTTTGTTTCAGGAGCTTCATCTAATGGAACTGACGATGAATCAACAAAATCAGCATCATCGGAAGAGTCTGAAACATCATGAGATGTCTCAGATATATTAGGAGAGTCATCTACATCAACCGAAGAAGACCTTGGAATAAGAAGACATTGTTCTTCCAAATATGATCTACTAAAATCTTCAGGTACTTTCAACCACTGACGTAAACGAATTAAATAACCCATCGTAATCGAACATCCAATTGGGACCCGTACCAGGTGGAGGAGTTGTATAACTTTGGTAATCATTGTGATACCATTCTTCCACACAACCTGAAGAGATATTGAAGATCCGCTTCTTAGGAGAATTATATCCCAAAAAGTGTCCCTCAAAAGCCTTTTCATCAAACTTCCCGGTATCTCTCTTCAATATAGTACACGGACACCCGAAAGGTTCCAAATACTTTAAGTTCGGCTTACGATTGTTCAGAAATTCGTAACTTGTCTTCTTGAACTTCTTAACAGTTAGTACACGATTCAGCGTGTAACAAGCTATATTCATAGCTTCGTTCCAGAATTGAACGGGTAGCTTAGAATCAGCAAGCATCGTTCTCGCAGCCTCAATCAACGTACGATTCTTTCAATCAGACACACCATTTTGTTGAGGAACATAAGGCGCACTGAATTCTTGATGAATTCCCTTCTGAATGCAGAAGAAATCCAATACATTATTCCTGAACTCAGTTCCATTATCACTACGAATTCGTCTCACTTTCAGTTTGTAAAGTGATTCGATCTTCGTGATAAGGTTCTGAATTAACAAAGGCATCTGATCTTTCGACCCCATAAATAACACCCAAGAATAATGTGAGAAGTCATCTGTCACGACTAAGCAATAAAAATCACCCGCTATACTAGCATGATTCACATGACCGAACAAATCAATTTGAAGTCGTTCTAGTGGTGTAACAATCGAGTTCATTGATTTACACGGATGTGACTTCTTCTTTTGTTTGCTCTACTTGCACGCAATGCAATGATCATTAATCTTGAAATTCTTAAGAGAAACACCATCCACCAATTCATTAGATATTAGAAAATTCATCTTGCGTATGTGAATGTGTCCCATGCGTCGATGCCAAAGTATAGGGTCCTTCTACGTGGCTTTGGAGACGAAACACGTAGCTGAGGGCGAAACACTTACAATACAATTCATATCAAGTACATAAATATCATTTGATCAAGGTGATCGTATGACAACCATGTCTTCAAGAGTCGTGTATCCCGGTTGAAGGATAACACATTCCGTATCTGTGAAAATTGTGGTATACGTTTTATCACATATCTGCGAAACACTCAGCAGATATGATCAACCTTTTCACAA
>NW_027496258.1:0-137500 GCF_021521415.1 Bidens hawaiensis | reverse complement strand
ATTCTTCCAATAATTGCGACCGAATCTTTTCAAAAAAGCACGTACAGTACTTTTATGCTTACGAGCTAAAGTTCTAGCACAAGAAAGTCTAAGTATATATTTTACTCGATACAAACTCTTTTTTTTTAAGATCCACTATGATAATGAGAAAGATTTCTATATATACGGCCAAAGCACTCAATAATACCAGAATCTGAGAAATCGGCCCAAATCGCCTTACCAATAGGATGCCCCAATACGTTACAAAATTTTGATTTAGCCATTGATCCAACCAGAGGCATAATTGGAACAATACTATCAAACTTCTTAATAGCATTATCGATTAAAAATGTATTTTCTAGCATTTGACCGCGTACCATTGAAGGCTTTAGTCGCACACTTGAACGATAACCCAGAAAGTCAAGGGAATGGTTGGATAATTGGTTTATTTTTATATAAATCCTTCCTGGGTGAGACCACAGGTAAAAATAAGTTTTCCAGAAATTGACAAAGTAATATTTTCATTTAGTCATCAAAAGAAACGTCCCTTTTGAAGCAATAATTGCTTTTCCTTGATACCTAACATAATGCATGAAAAAATCTTTGAACAACCATAAATTCACTTGAAAAGCCCTGGCAAAGACTTCTGCAAAATGTTCTATTTTTCCGTAGAAATATATTCGTTCAATAAGGGCTCCAGAAGATATTGATCGTAAGTGAGAAGATTGGTTACGGAGAAAGAGGAAGCCAAATTCATATTCACATACATAAGAAGTATATAGGAAGAAGAATAGTCTGTGATTTCTTTTTGAAAAAGAAGAGCTGGATTTCTTTGAATTTGAAGTAATAATACTATCCCAATTATGACACTCTTGAAGAAAGAATCTTAATAAATGCAAAAAGGAAGCATCTTTTATCCAATAGCGAAGAGCCTGAACCAAGAATTCCAGATGAGCTGGGTAAGGTATTAGTATATCTAATACATAATTTAAATGTGAAAAGTTGTCCTCTGAAAAAGAAAATATTTAATGAATTAATCGTAAATTATCGGATTTCACTACCCCTTTCCTTTCTAGGGAAGATATTAATCACAGAGACAATGGAATTTCCATAATGGTTGAAGAAACATCTGACATTACTTGCGAATAAAAACTCTTGTTGTGCCCCAAAATTGGAGTCTGTTTAGAATCATTAACATAAAGAATAAAATGATTTTGTTGATACATTCGAATGATTAAACGTTTCACAATTAGTAAACTGGATTTATTGTCATAACCTGCATTTTCCAACAAAATCGATCCATTTAAACCATGATCATGAGCAAGTACATAAATATACTCCGGAAAGATAAGGAGATATAAGAAGTAGTGAGATCTATGTAGCCCTAAATAGCTTTGGAATTTATCCATTTGAAATTTGATTTAAATTAAATTAAGGGTAGAGGATTTTGGGGGTTATAAATGATACATAGTGCGGTACAGTCAAAACAAGTTATTGTAGTACAAACCGAATAGATACCTTGGATACAGATAAAATTCTCAACAGATTCTCTATCCTATCTTTTTCCTTTGTTTTCGTTATAGGATAACAAGATGATTAGAAATCCTTTACTTTTTTCAACCCAATCGCTCTTTTGATTTTGGAAATTTTTTTATCAATATACTGTTTCTTATACACATACTTCTCCATTATGGAATGGAGGATGGTAATATTTAGGATTCATTAATAAATCAAGAATACATTCCTGGGAGAAAGCCTTCCCGTATTGGGCACTAATATTTTTTAACGTCTAATTAGATCGGGTAATCATTCAAATTAAGAACGGAAGCTCGTTGCTTTTTCTTTCCCTATAATCAAAATGAAATTAATTGAAGCCATTGGGCCTATCCGTTTATTAATTCAACCCAACTTAAAATTGACTTATATTTGCCCCTTTGAATAATTTAAATGAAGGCTTCGTCTTGAGCCGGAAAGAATAAAATATTCTCAGAACTCTTAATTGAAACGACATGCTATATTTTCCATTCATTCCCTTTGAGGATCAGTCGTGGTCTTCCAAAGCCGAGTACTCTACCGTTGAGTTAGCAACCCACATAGAAAAAGGATATGTAGATACAATCAAAATAAACAGAATAAAAAATGATTAAATCAAACCATTAATCTACGTAATCTACGAAAAAATATCCCGAAAAAAGAAATAAATCAAAAGAAAGAAATATAAAAAATGCTGGACTATCCCCTATTTCTAGGTTATCCACTTTTTCAACCATAAATCCAAGTAGCAAAGCTAATCCAACGAACCCATCATTTGAATCAACAGGTAAAAAATCAAACCTAAACCCTATGGGACAGAAATAAATAGAGCTGCCTATCACGATGAATTATATTTGTTCGATACAATATTGTCAATATAAGGTTAATAAAAGAACACGATGGAAAAAATACAAGAACTAAAATTGAAAAAAAGGAAAAAAAGACTTGTGTTGGATTGGCACTGAATATGCATATATACTAAAATTTTAAGTTTAGATGGAGAATAAATAAAGATAAAGTAGAAAAAGGATTTATGCAATCAATAGTGTATTGAATCCATATATAATAAGTCGAATAACGAACTTTGATTCCTTGTTTCTTACTTGGTATTAGAGTTCGAATGAAAATTGCAGGTAATGTCAGAATTTTCTATATTTGTAAGGATCCACCGAATAAGGTTTACTTAGAAAAAGATTTTATAAAAGTAATGATAAATAGATACGAAGATAGCAAGAAAATAAGTAGAGCAAGAAAAAAAAAATAAGGAAATAAAAAAACAAAGTATAGAAAAGATATCCAAAATGATATAGAAATCACTATCTTATCCTTAGTTTTTATTTCCTTAATTTAATTGAATTTCATTGATTAGAGCAAAGTTCCTTAAAAACGTCTAACTTTTTTAAAATATCCTGAACAGTTCCTTTAGGCTGAGCACCTTTTTCAAGGAAATAGAGAATAGCGGGAACGTTTAAATAAGTTTGATTCTTGATAGGATCATAAAAACCCACTTTCCGAAGATCTCTTCCTTATCTTCGGGATCGAACATCAATTGCAACGATTCGATAGACTGCTCATCGGGATAGATGTAGATGAAAAAGACCCCCCCCCCCCGAACCGTATAAGAAGCTTTCTCCTCGTACGGATCGAGAAAAAATTATTAGAAGTTTTGTTTTTGGATAAAATTAGAATAAATAGGAAAGGACTCCATAAAAAAATTAGTCCATAATTTAGCTTTCTTTCTGAAAAAAAATCATTTGTACTCATAACTCAAGTTCAAGAATTCTAAAATATCTTAAAGATATTAATATTTTTATTTTTTGATTGGTCTTTAACCCTCCCTTTTTCGTCTCGTTTAAAATAGATTTGGATTCTGTATTTGGATCCGTGAGACAATTGAAGTGGCGTTTCCTTGTTCTGGGATCCTTTATCTTGGTTTTAAATAATTGGATTTAGACATTACTTCGGTGCTTCTTAACCCTTTCAAAATAGCAGCAACATACCCCTTTTTGTGATTTCTTTCTATCAAAGAATCATACCGATGGTTTATTCGTGCACGATACACCGTGAATCAAAAGTTTTAGACGTTCCAACAAAAAGTTTTGGAATTTCAAATTTGTTTAAACTTTGCTCGAAATCGGATCCTTTCGATTTCTATATTGAAGATATACTTACGAAGTTGTTCCAATTTATTGATTGACATTAACCCTAGATCGTTGCCCCTGAGAAATTAATCAATACTTTCTACTCGAGCTCCATCGCAAACTATTTACATTACAAATTACAACCCCATAAAAAAAGAAGGGTTCTAGTAGAATAGAAAAACGACGTTGAGCCAAGAGAACCTTCATTCCTATATAAAATGGTGGATGTAAGAATAAGAATCCACAACGGATCGTGTCCTTCAAGTCGCACGTTGCTTTCTACCACATCGTTTTAAACGAAGTTTTACCATAACATTCCTCTAATTTCGAACCGATATCGAATTGATTCAATTATGGAATCATGAATGGTCATTGGTTCAGTCGGTACAGAGACATAGTTATTTTTCTTTTCTCTTAGCTACAGCTACATAGATAATCAATATTTTTATGAATCAATATTATCATAAATGTGTGTCAAACGATTTTTGTGGTGAAACGCTTGGTTTGTTTTCATGAACAGGTTGAGAAATATCAATCTTAGGCTCTTCAAAAGTTACTTTCTTTGAAACTTCAGGTTTGAATCCCTTTTTATTTTGATAAAATTCCAGATTGGTAGAATTCGAAGAATCCTCCCTACCGGATGATTTTACAAATTTTATATGTTTAAACTTGTTACCATTTGTATTTTCTTGAACATTCTCAAATTTTGATTTGATAAATCTTTGGTCAAGCTCTGTAACTTTTGACGTGTCGTCTTGAAAGACACTTTCAATCATTTCAGGATTTAGAAGATTCAAAGGAACTTTCTTATTTGAAAACACTTTTGACAATCCTTTTAACTTAAAAATCTTCCCACTTGAAGATTTAGGTTGAGGATTGATGAACCTTGTTAACTCCTCATCAGACACAGAGGGTTTATCTGATTTAGGTACTTTAGGGGAAACCTTAGGAGTTTTTGATGAATAACCCGAAGGCTTTGAACCGTACACTGCTTGTTCGAAGTCCTCGGGTTCACACAAGATGTGATTGTCAGTAGGTATGTTATCGTTTTTGACAATCTCATCTGGTTCAGTCAACTCCTCATTAGAACCGTCCAAATCATTTTTGGTAACACTAATTTACTTGTAATGTGAATCGGTTCTTGAGTTGTTTTAGGTTGTTCAACATTATCAGATTCAACTGTAGGCAATTCTGGACATTGTTTCATATCGGGAATGCTACAGTAATCTCCTTTAAATGGAGGAGGAATCTCGACGTACCGTAAACCCACTTTCCCATTTTTCTTGTGAGAATTATTAACTTCAATAATCTCAGTCAAAAGAAACAAGAAATCTCGAAATTTTCCAAGTTTGTTTTTCAGTTCTAAAATTTCATTTTCTAGGTTTGAAATGTAGGTTCGGAGTTGAAGAATCTCCTTGAAATGTTGTTCAATAACTAATATCTTACATTGAACTTCAGCTTTGAGATCATGATTGCTTTCAGACATATTTTTAATTTTTAATGTAGATTGTTCCAGTAATTTGGATTTCTGTCGATAGCATTCATTGATCATGAAATGATCTTTTGTGAGAGTAGTGTTCTGATGTAAAGCTGATTCAAGTTTGATTTTTAATTCAGCACATTTAGTACACTCAGTCACAATAGCTGAAGATTGAGATACATTAATTGAAACTTTAGGACATACCTCTTCAATTTTTGCCATGTAGGCAAAAGATTCGGTTTGCACAGATGAACTCTAATCAGAATCATTTTTAAAATCTGAGGTGTTGCTTTCTTCAGATACATTATCACTGCTTGCATCTTCAAACTTCTCAACTGGTTCAACAACAGCAAGGTTGGATTGATTTCCCAATAAACGTTGAGACCAGTCTAGACCTTCATTTGCGACGAGAGCTTGAGTGTTGGACGACTTATTCTTGTCACCCTCTGATGAACTCTTCTTACTTTGATCACTTCCCGATGAATTCTTTCCCGGAGTTCTCTCAGCATTGCGTGGACCCAAATACTCCTTTCTTGGTTTATCACACTCTTTGGAAAAGTGGCCAAAGTCCCCACAATTGTAACATTTGACCTTCAGTTTATCAAACCTAACTCGCTTATTAAGAGTAGGAAGGTCTTTTCCCGTTCTTTGCATAAACCTTTTAACCTTTCTGTCAATCATTGCCATGTTCCACTTGAGATCCATCAGCTCAAGGTCAACGGGATCAATCTGGTCATTGTCTTCATCAGTCAACTCACTTGTTGCAATTTTACTACCAACCTGTTGTTCATATGGAGTCATGAATGTACACACAAATGCAAACTGCTGTTCCGCTTCTTGAAGATTTACTTTAGGCAACGAGCTTGAAGCATTTGCATTTGATCCAGAATTAGCACCGGTTGTCATGAAGCATACATTAGGTGAACCATTTACATTAGAAAACTCTTGTGCTTGAGTGAAAAATGCTGTGATTGGAACTGAGCTTGATGAGTTATTTGCCGACATTTCCCCACCATAAAGAGAAGGATTCTGGTTTTGATTATCCTTTAATGAGTTCTGGCCCTTCAAATCAAATTCTCTTTCCTATATCTTGTTAATAATTTGCACGGCAGTGAGTTCTGTGTTACGAAAGAAACCATTTCTTTTAACATAAAAAGGAAAGTAGAATATGATGAGGGCATCACGTTCTTCAGAGTATCAATTTTGTCAACTTCAGTCGGCTCAAGATTCACACTTGACATTTCCACAACAAGATGACTAAACCGATTAATCATCTCCTCCACAGTTTCATTCTTCATTAAAATAAAATTTCTAAACTAAAATTTTACGAGAGTCTTCTTACTCTCGAGCGTATTTCCCAAGCTTCTAGTCTTCAGGGTTGTAAATAGAGATGCACAAATCTTAATAGTGCTATACTGGTGAAAGATTTGCTCGGGCAAAGCCATTGTGAGAGTTGAATAGGCTTTTGTCTCACTTTCAAAATCTTTGATTTCTTATGCTTCATAGTGCTTAAATTCCTTTGGAGTCCAACCAAGATTGTCACTTCCTACAAGAGGTGCTGCATAAACATCATCGAAAAACCGGACACTGCTTGGATGTACTGATCCCAAATGAGCACGAAACCTCGGTTCCCACCGCGCAAAATCTGATAGATTTAGAAGTTTAGGACACTTGTTATAATTACCAATCTCGTTGTCCATTGTCAGCATTTGTTGCATTAGAGCATTTTGGGATGCTAATGCATAGTACGAAGCATTCTGAAAAGCCATGAGATACCAAGTTTTGAAAATTCAGGGACTAACTTGTCAAATTTAAAACTTATGGTTACTGTTCAAACAAATCAGAATAATAACGAATGTGAGGTACAACGAGTAATGAATGTGAGATATTCGTTAATGATTCAATTGAATATGTGAATAAGCGAGTGGAAGGTTTGGCGAATGAGTTGAACGAATGATGAATGTGATTAGCGAATGTGAGATTTAGCGAATGTAAATTTTAACGAATCAGATGAAATTAATATGAAGTTAACGAATGATCTGTTACAAATAACGAACGACTGTTAACGAATCAATCTTCAACAGTTAACGAATCAGTCATCATGTTAACGAATCAGTCATCATATTCAAAAACTTACAGATCTCAGTCCGTACTTGTTCAAAATCCTTGAAACCTATATCAAAGGATACGTAAATCAATTCCGAACCTCACTAAGTCAGTCCGTAATCACAACCATTACAATCCAGATCTCAATTTTCCAAATAACCAAATGCCATTATTATTTGATTCAAACTTCAATTCACTTATCAATTCAATCATACACTTATCCAATTCATCTCAATCTTAACTCAGACATCCATATCCTAACTCAATTACCTTAGATATATTCAGAATTACAGTTATCCAGTTCAATTACTATATCTTATGATACTCTGTTTATCCTAAATGTACACGAATTTCAATTCATGTCAATTCATACTCCAATTGACTCAATGATGGACGAATTAATACACTTAAACAACGAATTACAGATCAAATGGCTCTGATACCACTTGAATGAGCATGTTCGGGTCTAGATCTTAGGATGACATCGTGTTATTCGTCTATTATGTATACGATTAGTCGGATTACGTTATGTGTGTGTACTGTGTGTGTTGAGAGTGAATTTGGACAGAGTAACGACACATGAGAGAGAATAATAAGAACTATATCATTGATCGTTAAGTTACAGAGTATATATAGAGGATGACCTTATTCGTTAAGAGAACCTTAACGAATGAGTCATTCGTTAACGAATAACTAACTTATTCGTTATACATTGCATATACCGAATAGCCCTTCATTCGTTATGTTCCATTCGTTAAGCAGGGTTAACGAATAGAAGCTTACATTAGAACGAATGTGACACATTCGTTACAAGGTAACGAATGTGCCTTACAATTAAGGTGAATGGGCAGATACAATTACCAAAATACCTTTACATTAAACCATAATATAATAATAAACAAATAAAGACCAAGACGTACAAAACATGTATCAACATTATTAATTGCCAATCACTTTAATGGCTCATATGCACTCAAAGGTGAGAAATTAGTTAAATATTTAGATACAGTAAAGGATCTTGCAGGATCCTTCGATTATTTTTCTATTACGCAGGTACCAAGAGAAGAAAATGTTGGGGCAGATGCCTTAGCAAACTAGCTTCAGCTTTGAAGCTCCCAGAGAACATAAAAATCCCTATCATCCATATTTTATCCCCTGCAATTGAGGAATGCCAAGCAATGAAAATAGATAGGAGAAAAGAAGAGAACCCCAAAGCTTACAAAGCCAAGGTATCACAATATACTATTGTACATAATATGCTATATAAGAAATCCCTTGCAGGTCCATATTTAAGACGCATCGAAGGATCCGAGATCCAAGAAGTGCTGAAGGATTTCCATGAATGAGATTGTGGCAACCATATAGGGGGGAGAGCATTATTCTCCAGGATATTAAAAACCGGATACTTCTGGCCTAATATGAAAAAGGATGCTATGGAGTACTCCAGGAAATGCGATGCTTGTTAGAGACAAGGCAACATTCTACATCAGCCGGGAGAACCCTTATATCCTATCGTCTCTTCATGGCCAATCATGAAATGGGAAATGGATATAGTAGGTAAACTCCTTACAGCTCCAGGGGGAAAGTCTTCATGTTAGCAATGACAGACTATTTCTCTATATGGATTGAAGCTGAGGCTTTTCCTCAAGTTAGGGAAAAGGAAGTTATATCCTTTATCAAACTTAACATTATTACTAGATTTGGAATCCCTTCTGAAATTATTTGTGATAATGGTTCCCAATTTATTGGGAAAAGAACTACTAACTTTTTGACAGCTGGGGAATCAAGATGATCACTTCAACACCAGTCCATCCACAAGCAAATGGCCAAGCAGAATCAAGCAACAAAATCATCATCAACAACCTGAAGAAAAAGCTTGAAGCAAAGAAAGGCAAATGGGCTGAAGAACTACCCTATGTGCTTTGGGCAGATAGGACGACTCCAAAGAATGCCACAGGACAGATGCCGTTCTTATCACAATATACTATTGTATATAATATGCTATATAAGAAATCCCTTGCAAGTCCATATTTAAGATGCATCGAAGGATCCAAGATCCAAGAAGTGCGGAAGGATTTCCATGAAGGAGATTGTGGCAACCATACAGGGGGCAGAGCATTATTCTCCAGGATACTAAGAATCGGATACTTCTGACTAACTATGAAGGATGCTATGGAGTACTCCAGGAAATGCGATGCTTGTCAGAGACATGGCAACATTCTACATCAGCCGGCAGAACCCTTATATCCCATCGTCTCTTCATGGCCATTCATGAAATGGGGAATGGATTTAGTGGGTAAACTCCCTACATCTCTAGGGGAAAGTCTTTATGTTAGCAATGACAGACTATTTCTCTATATGGATCGAAGCTGAGGCTTTTCCTCAAGTTAGGGAAAAGGAAGTTATATCCTTTATCAAACGTAACATTATTACTAGATTTGGAATCCCTTCTGAAATTATTTGTGATAATGGTTCCCAATTTATTGGGAAAAGAACTACTAACTTTTTGACAGCTGGGGAATCAAGATGATCACTTCAACACCAGTCCATCCACAAGAAAATGGCCAAGCAGCAACAAAATCATCATCAACAACCTGAAGAAAAAGCTTGAAGCGAAGAAAGGCAAATGGGCTGAAGAACTACCCTATGTGCTTTGGGCAGATAGGACGACTCCAAAGAATGCTACAGGACAGACGTCGTTCTCATTAGTCTTTGGAGCTGAGGCAGTGATCCCTACTGAAATGGTGTATCCAATAGCTAGAACAAGCATCCGTGATCCTCTGACAAACAACGAGAATCTTATCCAAGATCTAGATACTGTGGAAGATCTTAGAGATCAAGTAAGATTCAGGATGGCAGCCTACCAACAAAAGATGGCTGGCGCATACAACAAGAATATCAGAATTAGAAGATTTGAAGTTGGAGATTTAGTTCTCCGAAAGGCGTTCCAAAATACAAGTAATCCCGCTGACATGAAGTTAGCACCCAAATGGGAAAGTCCTTATTTAATTGAAGCTCTTCATGATCTTTGGCGATGCAAGGCTGGAGCTCTTCATGGGCTTCTTCTCAGAGGAACGAGATGAAATGAGGCTGTCAACATCCTCTAACTGGAACTGACCTAGCAGATTCTTACAAGGCTTGGATGATGACTTCTGTGCACCTGCCCGAAAAAAGATAAGCCCTTTACAATCTATTGTTTTTCCTTATTTTTATAGAGTTTATGATTAAGAAATAAATTCTAACTTACTGGACATGGTTTCTAAAGAGCTTGCAGTTTTCTTGGCTAAATCACACAATTCTTCACCAACAATCTTGAAGGTTCGGTCGAAAGGATCCAAAGTTAGAAACGCCTTTGCCTTCTTAACACCATCTGGGTCGGCGAAGGATCTGAAAAGTTGGACACTGCACAAGAAACAACAAACCAATAGTCAGCCAATCAATAATATTGGGGGTCACGTATCCTCTGGATCCACTATCCTACCCCTCAGGATCCAGCGAGTTGGTAAAGAATTCCCATTTGGAATACTGTCTCTGAAGACGAAGAAGAATTGATTCTTCCAACTTTGATCGCTTTTGGCAGTCCTATTGACCAGAAGAGGCTGAAAGGGTTTGCTCTTAAAGAGGAATCTGCTAGAACCATGGGTTACAAGGCTATACAGGTAAGAAAGGGCTAGGAGAGTGAAGTCAAGGTCTTGTTCCACAATCAGTCTTTCGATGGTGTATAAGGTCCTCCACATCATCGGCATAGCCTGAATATAGCTAATACCGGTGAAGGAGAAGAAGGTAGTCGTAAGATCAGGGAACGGATACGAGAAGCCAAGAAGGAATGGAAGGGCTGGAAAACAAACCCAGTCACTAAAGATATGGTCACTTCTAACATGAGGGACATAGGGCCTAAAAACGGTTCCTTCGAGAAAGAAAGCGGATATGCTCTTTGAGAAGATCTTGGGACCTAAGTTCAGAAACCACTTCCCTAGGGTTCAAGCAATAGAAGGCTTTCAAGTTTTTCTTCAGCATATTGGAAAAACGAAATATAATGAAAGAAAAATTTGAGAGAAGAAAGCGGAATATATGAGAATTATAGTCACCGGAGTATAACTTCGAATATAATAAAGGAGAAGTTATAAGGGTTGAAGACCTATTTACTAGGGATAATGATACAAGGGGTGGCCAATGATCACGTCTAATCCTAATCGACGGTTACGGCACGGCTTTCTTGGGATAAACATGACAGCTGTTCCCCATTCACACCTATCATGTTTGGGGGCAATTGTTGGGACCAGGATCTTTGATCCTCGAAGATCAATCACCTATGGCGACTGTTTCTAGGACTAAGGATCCTCAGTGGTTTAAGGATCCTCAACAGTCAATTTCAGTTTTATTCTAATCTATTTTTTGCAGATAAAACACGTGCTTACTGGAAAATCCTATTCTTGCGGATGAGATATTTACCTGGTCTTCCATTTTCGTCCATGCTCCAAAACGGTCAAGCTGAAAGAGTAAATAAACATGGCCGAGATTATAGCAATAAGTAGTTACTAGCCATTGTATTTCATTATATATATACATTGAGTGATAGCTGATCACAACACACAACACTTTTAGCACTGAGAGTTCATAGCAAACACTCGTATTCATGATCAGCTATTATTCCACCATTCGTAATCTTTTTAAGTTCAATATAATTGGTAGTGATAGTTTTCACTACCCGAGGTTTTTGTGTCAGCGGGATACTAGTTACTAAGGGCTTTTCCTCGTATAAATCTTTGTGTTCATCGTCTATAACTGTTACTTTGATCGCATTAATTCATACTAGCACCAATCCTCACATACGAATTTGGTTCATTGATCCTTAGCCCGATTTTTAACCAAAACAGTTAGAATGAGAAATAATTTATAGAACTTAGATAATTTTCATATTTTACCCAAATAGTTGCGACTCGATTTAAAATCTCGGTAGTTTGTTAAATGAACGAAATAATAAAACAAGAGAACAAACGAATGATAGACGTAAATCCCGTGCATATTATATTAACGATGAACATTAAACATGAATATAATGAGATGAAGAAACGGTTTGTTTTAATGAATACGATGTCACATTAAACACATGAACGAAACTTGAGATTAAGTGACATTAATATCTATATATGTTCATAAACAACACTGAAAAATTAAAATGGGTCGGGTTTTCGGGTTTGAAAAGTAACGAATGTTACATTTTGGTTTTTTTACTTTTTTTATTTTTGTGTTTTTTTTTGGTAATTTTTGGGTTTTTTGTGTTCCAAAATGGTTTTCATGGTTCTCAATTCCCAAAAATTTCTCACATTATCCTGATCCTATATATAAATATATATACACATATTATAATTTGTTTTAAAACAAAGCCTACTAAATTATTTCTTGGTTTAATGGAAAGAGTGCTAATATGTGGAACCAAAGATCTTGGGTTCGATTCACATTAGTGGGTTCGTATTGGGCTTAGAAAATTCAACCCGATTAATAGAATTGCCAAATTATTTATCACATAATTAAAAAAGTGATTTTAGAGGTTTTTTGCAAGTCCTGGCCCCAAACTTTTAGGGGATTCTCGGAGACGACACTGGTCTTACCGTTGAATGTATATATCTACATTTGGAATCCATATATTATATCATATAGAATATATCGAATTTTATCATACCTTATATTACCGGGTTTTATTACAGGTATTTTAGGGTTTGTATACAAGACTTGTCTAATGGGCTATTACACGTTACTTATTGGACAAGTGTTAGCCAATAAGTAATATGATCAAGTCACAGATACGATCTAGTGACAAGTACCTTTCGGTAATTTGTAAGTAGGGAGATGTAAAAACAACTTAATGCCATAACTGTAAAAAAGTGTCATCTATAAATGAATGTACTCACTAGTACTTCTTGTTGATCAAATATTTTTAAATATATTTCAGGTGACTTATTATAGATATATGGATGATGTACGCGGGCTTTCAACTTAGTTAAATGGTTAGTCACCATAATAAAGAAATATGTTTTATTAATTAGGGTTCATCCCTATAATGTAAGAATAAATATATGTATTTATATATGATCATCATTATCATTTATATAATAATAGATTAAAATAATTAAATTATACCTTATTATTATATTACCTAGGTTATTGTTGATTGACCATATTACATTTACTTGCTATTCAAAACGAAAGCACATATCAAAATACACACTATTGTACATATGCATTACAAAAAGTTGATGTATTGCATATATGCACTACAACAAGTTTTTATTATTATTATTATTATTTTTATATTTTTATATGGTGAAGAATAACAACATAAGAAGGATGAAAGAAAAAGTATTTACAAATATCTTTTTAATTAAATTAAAAATATTTCTTTATTATTTTTCTAGTTCTCTCTTGGTTCTTTCCCTATATATATATATGATAATTTAAAGTTCATAAAACTCAACAAGGTTCTTAAATTATCTCTCATATATATATATATATATATATATATATATATATATATATATATAATTTTTTTTAAGATAAAAGCCTGCTAAATTATTTTTTGGTGCAACGGAAAGAGTGCTAGGATATGGAATCGACGATCAGGTGTTCAATTCACATTAGTGGTTTTCTTTTTGTTGTAGGTATAAACTTTCTTTTATGTTTTATAAGGGTCATTTTAATAACTTTATTTTAATAACTTTATTATTATTATTATTATTATTGGTATCGTTATTATTATTATTATTATTATTATTATTATGCTTTGGTCCATATTTGGGTTTTGAAATTCAACCTGATTGATAGAATTGCCAAATTATTTATCATGTAATTAAAAACATAATTTAAGAGGTTTTTTTTTACTCCTTCTTGGCCCGAAATTTTAACGGATTCTCGAAGATGACCTAGGTGTAACTGTTGAATGTATATATCTACATTTGTAATCTGCATATCATATCATATAGAATATGTCGAATAATATCATACCTTATATTGTCGGGTTTTACGGTCTTAACCTCATCTTTAAATTCAAACTTGATGACATGTAAGACGGTTAAAGTATTAATTTTCAACGCAACTTATTTTTGTTATTTATACCAACATATATATTATTAACACATTTTAACTTATTGTTATCTTAATCAATTTATGATTAATTTATGATTTTATTTTCTTTACATCCAAATGTATTTTTCATAAAAAAGTTCAACGAAAATAGAAAAAAATAGTCTTCTATTTTATTTAGGCAAATTGAATATAAATAATCCGATCTTTTGTATATTGGCTGATAATAATCCCACCTTTAGAAATCACTATCAACAAACGGTCCAACCTTTCAACTATTTTTTCTCGGTGGTCCTCCATTAGAAAACATTTAACGCTGTTACGTTTGTTTCTGAGTTTTAAACCGATGTTTTAGGCCTTTTGATCGGATAAAGGATACGAGTCAACTGATGTAAAACTTATCTCGAAAAGATATAGTTGACAAGGATACGAGTCAACGGTCCAACCTTCAACTATTTTTGTCTCAACTGATGTTTTAAGGCTTTATTTAAAGATATAATTTTACAAAAAGATTCTAATCATTTCCATACTTAACACTTTTCAAAACAGAAACCATTGTTTTCTTTAAAAAAAAATAGTAAAATAAAAGAATTAAATAAAATAGTTGACAAGTTATGTGCTTTCCCATTTATGAAGGCCTACATATATCTCCTGCTTTTATACACATTTTTCACTCGAATATTTTTCAAAAATTCTAAGAAATTCACATAAATTTGTAAGAAAATTATGTCTTCTCCAATGAGACGTAGGGAGTCAGACCTCACGAAACTGTTAGTTGTCTACTTCTATTTTTTAAAATCAAAATTACAATTGTTAGAATTGTTTCTTCTTCATTATTTTCTTAAATTGTTTTTTTTCTTACTTAATTAATTTTAATTTCAGATTTATGAAAGACTACGAAGTCGAACTGATTGAGGATGGAATTAAAAAGTTTAATGTGCTTATGAAGGGACCTCCTAACAGTAAATTCTCTAAACTACAAATTAACTTTTTGTTTCTTGTTTGATTCAAAAGTGGGATGCTTGGTTATGTTTATATTCAAAAATGGTAATCATCGGTTTAAATGCACATCCAAACATCCCTCTAATCGCAATTATTGTGAATTAATGAATGTATCATACATATTTAATTTACTGAACTTTGTGATAATATTTACTTTTATGATCATACGGAACTTGTTTTTTTTTTTTATCACTAGAAAGATTTATCATAATTATGATTTTTTTCAATCTTAATTGTTATACAATATTATCTTGATTTAATTTTAAATCGGTTAAATGTGTATCTAGTTTTGGAGATTGGTTTCAATGATTAATCATTGAATCGAGTCCTCGAAAATCCTCACCGTTACTTCTCAAAGTAAATGCACATTGTCAGAATGAGCGCGTGATATTTTCGGTTGTGTTTTTATTAATTAATTTGTTTATATTTTTCGTATCATGATCCAAATGTGGTAAAGAATAGAAAGATTTATGAACGGATCGATTTGGGATATATTCATATCTATGTGACAAATGCTATACTTAAAATCTACATTATTATTACAGCTGTTATGGCTTTTATAACTATACTCATGGTATTAATATTTGTAAATAGTTTTTTATTTTCGGTTTTAACTTTCGATGAATACAAATGCTGCAGGTCCTTACAGTGGAGGTCACTGGAAGCTCCAAGCTTCCAGAGAATTACCCGTACTCGTCGCCTTCAGTTGGTTTTGTTAACAAGATTTACCACCCAAACATTGATGAACGGTAAGTCCTTTCTTTTCCCTTTCATGCAATCATGAGACATTAATTTATTAATGAAATTAAAATATGACATTTAACTTTATAAACATTTTTTAGGTCCGGAACAGTTTGTTTAGACGTGCTGGAGTCCAATATTTGGTAAGATGGTTAATTATAGAAAATACATTGTTTCTTAATGATGCTATATTGTTTAAGGATAATAGTTTGGTTTTGTAGACCCTTTTTATTTTTTTACCAAACGACAACTTTCATTAAAAATGGCAAACTAGCAAGATGCTAAAGCTACTTTCGTTTTTATTTTTTGTAGACTTGGTTCATGTGTTCGAAATTTTCCTGCCGCAACTCTTGATTTACCCGAATCCTTATGACCCATTAAACGAAGAAGCTGCTAATCTTATGTTAAGCGGTGAGATAGCCACATATGAACAAAGAGTTAGAGGTATGCCATTCTTATTTTATATATTTGTAAATAATCAGAACTAATATTGTACTGCGAAAGATACACAAATCCGGAGGATGTGGGTGTGGTTAACCCTGAGGAAACAAGCGATGGTGAGGTTAGTGAAGATGAAGCGGATTCTGCAGATGAAGCAATGAATACGGGCCCTGTTGACCCATTGAAGAAACACTAAGTGACCCCGGGCAGATTATGGGTAATCTGGGGGCTAAGTAATGTTTCCCACGAAGGTTAGGTCCAGCAGAGTAAGTTGTACTTCAAGGAACCTGCAAAACAGACACCGTAAGCTCGTCACTGAGAAGGGGGGGGGTTCCTCCTTGTGACCACCCTCCGGCGTGAGAATCAGTCTATATTGCTCTTTAAATATAAAAGTATATGAATACTATTAGAGCAATTATCAAGTAAGTTATACGAGATAGTAGATGATGAAATGATAATACCATTTGCTGTCTTTTATAGCCGAAGGTGGGTTTCCAAGGGGTTTAGCCGGCCCAACACGCTACCAACTGTAACCTATGCACGTGCCCTACCTGTGAGTGGTGGATAGGTAGCGGCTGACACAGAGCAGGCGTGCCGTGCACTCTTCGTCTTCTACCAACTGCAGGCTAGGCACGTGGTCTGGCAGGAGTTGGTGGGCAGGCGGCGGCTATTGGTCACAGTGCTGTGGCGTGCTGTCTGCCACGCTGCTGTCAGTGAGCTGTCGCATTCTTGGTCAGATCTTTTGTCTTTACCTCGTCAGGTATCACGCAAAAGATCCTCCATCATACAGACTGGCCCATTTTGGCGGGAGTTTTCCCCCTCCCGCCTCTGCTCATTCTTTCAGGTGACACTGAATATTTGTAAGTGTTAAGCCTTATGCGTGTAGCTATGCTGTGCGGGTAGCCTTCCCTGATGGCTTGTATCCGCAACTGCGGGAACAGGCGGGTTACTTTACCATTGGGAGGCTTTTCCCTGCGTATGCAGCTTGCATACTGCGCGTAGGCTTCTCTGAGCATGGTGGGTCCTGCGGGAGTAGATGGTCTTTGCGCAGACATCCCTGTTCAAGGTGAGTCATGCGGGACCAACTGAGCCCTGCTGGGACCTACCTCTTCACCCATAGCTAGCCCGTTTGATCGGGTTAGCTCCTATGGTTTGTACAAAGGCCATAGTGACTGTAGCTGCATGAATCATATTACTGATGAAGATATATTGAAATTACAAGTTTAGTAATAAAGATTGTTTGAAAACTTTATGGTTTTATTTCAGTTGTTTCTTTTGCTTTTGCTATTAATAAGTTGGGTATGAGTGGTTTTTGAAAACTCTTAAGGATAAAGATTTAGTTAGCGAATCATCGTATTTTTTTTGGATGTTGAGATGAAAGATTACAAGGAGTTTGTGGAGAGTGAGCTGGATGTTAAAGGTTCACAGAGTTATGTCGGGTCGGTTGAAGGATTAGGTGTTAAAGATGGTTTGCTTATTGAGTCGGGTACTAAAGAAGAAATCGAGTTGAGTCGAAAGAGGAAACGAGAACGTTATTTGCCAATGTTGGATTGGGTTAAACGCGTGTCAAAAGACCCATGTGATCTTGCTATTGGTTCGTTGCATGAAAGGTCAAAATGGAAGATTTATGGAGGTGAACATGTGTGGAAGCAGGTTCTTTCGGCTCGAGAGGCAACGCTTTTGCAGACTAATGTTGACCCAAAGGCCAAACATAAGTGGCAGGTATTTTCAGTTATCTTTTTTCAATAGCTTATATATGAATCTTGTTATCTGAATTACTAAAACTTTATGTTCTTGATGTGCTAGATACTAAGTTGATTACTTTATGCTTATATATTGTTTCTTAATGTGCACTTGCGTTTAGTTTGGACTTTATATGTTTAGATTATTTGGTCATTGTATGTTCACATGAGAAATTCAGATTTTTAATTTTCTGTAGACATAAGTATTCACATCTCAAATATGATTTTAATCTATGCAGTCAATATCGATGGGATATCAGTTATCGGCCCCCATGTGAAATATTGGTCAGAACATCTGCACCGATAATATCGCTGTTATTGACCGGTATATCATCGATTTTGGACATCAGTGTTTTATGTCTTAATTCTCAAATTTTATTGTTTAATGTTTGTGTTTTAAGTCTAAATTTGTTAATGGTAGAATAGTATATTGAATTGCCAGTGTTAAATTGCTATATATATTAATTCTACATGATATTAAAATTACCGATATCCCACCGTGATAACTGATATCTCAGACATCGGTCCTTGACCGATATCTAATATTTTTTCGCATGCACTGCATAGATTTAATGTGATAGTCTAATTTATTTAGTTAAATAATTTAAGAGGCTTTAGGAATTCAGATACACTTTGGTGACTCTTGACCCATTTTTTTTGGTCTTTTTAAAACTTTTCTAGTTTTAATCAGTTGATAAGAAAAGAAAATATAATCAAACTTGACCATTTCGACTTGAATTGTCTTTTAACTTGTTTATTTATGTACGGGTTGAGTTACAACTTTACGCTGTTTCGTTTGACTTGTATGCATTACATTTACATGTCAACAAATGGGTTTCATGAAAGGGTTTCTTATAATATTTTTAGTTTTTAATTGGAAAAAAAGAAAGATTATTGTTTCATATTTTATTAGGTACTCCCTTTTTTCTGAACTGTATAGTCTACATTTAAATTTATAGTGCTCAGTGACTTAACATAAATAATAAACTTGTTGAATATTACTACAGGAAAAGTACCGATCAAAACTTAAAAAATTTTAACGTCAGTGTTGAAAATAAACAGTGCAACTAATATGCTTAATGTTGAAAATTGAGAAACTGCTCTAATAGTGATGTGTAGAAAACATTATCCGTAATGCTCTAGGTAGTTTTCTTTAGATCCAGAACCAAACCTAAACTGGGAAGAATAACATTACCTTATGTATTCGGTTAGTTTCATCTAGGACTAGATCTGGTATTAAAGTTCTGAAACTGATTCGATTTAGTCAATGGCATATATTGAGAAATCAATTTTTTGTCTGAACTAAACTGTGTATAGTGATGGATATTGCTATCCGGTGTAATGTACAGCTTCTTAAAATCCGCCAAAACCACCCGAACAGTCCAAACCGAGCTAAGTTGGTCGGTTTGGCTGGGTTTGGAGTGAACCATTCGTTTTACGTATTGAAAAACCAGATTTCATGATTTGGTTTACAGGTTTAGAACTCTCCAGGTAAGCCAAACCAACCAAGATATTAAAAATTATCTTTTAAATCCTTTTTTATATAATTATTAAATAAAAGCACAAAAAATTTTCAAGCATTGGGATATAAAAACTATTATTTGTATAAGTAATCTTTATTACAGTACCTATAGATTATAAATTTAACTGAATTTATGCTATAATATTTTTACCTTTTTTTAAAATCCTTTTAATTCTACAGTTTCATTGAATTTAGAAGATTTAAGTGTGACTTGTGACATATATAAAACACTGGCCCAAACCGGCAAACCACCAAATACTAGTCGAAGTACCCGAGTGGACCGAACAGACTTATGAACCCGACACCAAATGGCTCGGGACCCCAGTTTGGCCTCTAGATAAAAGCGAACCGAGAAGTAGTTTAATCGAGCTTGAAAGAATCGGGAAAGGAAGGCAAGATTCGTGTGGTTGCCAGTTTCCGGGGTCGTTAGAATGCGTGTGGTTTCATGTCTCCGAAAAACAAAACCGGGTCAAACATGAAGTGGGGTCTGCTTTTTATAAATGGAAGTTTGATGATATGGGTGAGAGTGTTGCTCTTAATTGGAAACGTAATGATGAAAAACTGTTTGAGCATATAATAAAGTCAAACCCTCCGTCTGCGGGTATAACCTTTTGGGACGATCTAACGAGCTATTCAAGCACAAAAGCAAGAAGGATTTGGTTAGTTACTATTTCAATGGGTATGCTAACAGGCGTAGGGCCACCAGAACCGATCGATCCAAGCAACATTGATAGTGACGATGATGAGGTTGACAAAGTTGGAAATGAGGTGAGCAGCAATGATTCTGAATCCATCTTTTGTTCTCCGAAGAAGGCGCATTTAAACGGTAGATGATGCTGTTCGAGTTTGTTTCGTGTATGTTGCTTGTTTTTTCATGTTTCTATGCGGTTTTGTTAACGAGATTGTTGCCTCGAAGTTTGACCAGAAACGAGGAAATACTAGGGTTAAGTGTTTCGAAAGTTTTATGTTATGAATGTACATGGAGAAGATAATGCTGGTTTTGTTGCTTTTGGTTGGTTTGATAATCACACCATCTTAGCAGCATTTGTGTCACACCACAACCTACGGTGGAATATGCCAGGGTGCGACATAATTGTATCATAGCTTAAAAGACACTAAGTAAATACACGTGTCAATATCTGAATTATTTATTTCATATAATCCAAACACGTAAAGAACAAACATTATTTCAAAAGAAATTACAACTAAAAATAATAGAAACAACGTTCATCTTTATTCATCATGCATCCTAAGGTTCAACTACTCTTTAATCCCTTGATTCTTCATCCAATATAGCTATCTGCGCCATGCGGGAAAATACATAGTTTGTCAACATAAAGTTGAGCAATTAATCACAGTTTTTGAATACATATAATATAAAAATGACAATTCCTTGCGATAATATGAAATACTATAACTAGCATAACAACAATATAACAATAATATAAAAGTTGTCTTTTCACTCGAATCACCTGGATAACGAGCTACTCCGACGGCGTATAATCATACTAATGAGGATGAGGATGAGGCACCAACCACCAAAACATAAAAATAAACACATAGTCACATTTGCACGTATAACTAATTGAGCAATATCATATAATGCAAATAGTATAATTATAGTGAAAAATTGATTAACGCATAACGCCCCCAAAATATAAAATGGTAAAAAGGGGATGTGAATTACTTACTTTTAACGAGTGAGTTAGTGAGGATGAGATAATATATTAAAAAGAAAATAAGGATGAACACGTTCAAGTATTCGAGATACGTCAATAATGATGCCCTAATTGTTAATGATAGTATAATTAATAAATGAGAAAAAGAATTAATAAGACATAACGATTTAATTTTTGATGGGATATTATTAGTTTCAATGTCATTAATTTGATCAATCGGTTTGAAAGACTTGGCGTCTTTTAGGGTTTTAAAACATTATATTTATTATTGTTACTATTTATTATTATTATTATTATTATTATTATTATTATTATTATTATTATTATTATAACTATTAATGTTAATATTATTATTTAGTAACTGATATAAGTAAATATATTATTATTTTATCCATGCTCATATTTTCAAGTAAATAGATTTTAAATAAATAACAGCCGATCTTAAGTATTAATAACATTATATATATATATATAAATGAAACATTAATTAATAAAATTTCATATATATAAATATATATATATAACATAAGAGAATTTATTCGGACCTTTAAACTAGATCGATTTAGCACTACAAATAAATTAATAAATAAATAAATATGAGTAAATAAATAAATAAAATAATAATTGGTTTATAGTATTATATGTATATATATATATATATATATATATGTATGTTTATGCGTATATACGTATACATACTTTTGACGCAAAGCCATGGCCAAAATAACATTTTCAAGGTTCGGTTTCACTAAAATATCATTTAACTAATATTATATATACATAATATACATAGAAAAGCATTTAAAATAAGTCTTTAAAGAAAATACTTAAAACCGGGCCTGGGGAGGCTCGAACCCGCGCCCATGCCGGTTCTGGCATCTACACAAACACACAAACCACCAGGCCAAACTGCTTATTCGTTAACCAGATGAAAACAATTAAATAAATAAATCAGTTCAGTTGTTCATACCCATTCACGTAAACCCTAGTTCTTAAATCGCGTTACTGGTTAATTGTTGATTCGAATTGAGTTAGGGTTAATGTGTCACACCCCGACCAATGAAGGCGGAAACGTCGAGGCGCGAAATGATTGCTCATTGCACAATGACACTATAAAGTTACAATATGTAACGATTCCGCCAAATTCAGGTATACCCTAGCCGGAATATACTATTTACGTGTTATTCAATACTGAATATATGAATTATAATGTGTTTATACGAGTATATAAGATTCACAGTACGAATTATACTCGAATGAACAATTAGTCGTATTAGAATTACGATTAACCGATGAACGGTTATTGAAACCCGAATGAATCGGGGATTACGTCATAGATGAAATATATGATGTTTAGTAAGGTTTACGAAGTATTAAGGCTTCGGGATAAATGAATTATAGCACAGAAAAAGGATTTCGATTTATTAATACGTCGGTACGTTAAACGAAACCTTTAACATCAAACCAAGCAAGAGACGATCGATCAAGCCGAAAAAGATGCACAATGACCGACAATATGATGTGTTGAGTCAATAAATGTCATGGTTTAAGTTTTTAAAGATTTTAAATCGGTTTTATATAAATTTTACTTTTAAGCCGAAAAACGACCGTTTTAGCCTCGTTTTAAGCCGAATTAAGCGTTTAACCGAAAAACGAACTGAACCAGATTATCCACAACGTTATCTGGATTACACAATCCAAATGTGTGGCCATGGTTGGAGTTGTGGGCCCCCTCCCCACCTTACTATGGACCGATCGGTCCATAGCCTCACCCATACACATTTCATTTTTCTTTTTTCTAACTCTCCAACTCCAAAACCCTTTCAACCCTTTACATATTCATCCAAAATCTTTGATTTCTAACAAGATTCTCAAGGTATAAACTTGGTTTTAATGGTTGATTCATAGTTTTAATTCCATAATCTTGAGAAAATGAGGTTTCAAATGAAAAATGGGTGAAAACCCGAGATGAAACCGATTCTTGGAGGATCAAGTGATGTATACAAGTTATACAAAGGATCTTGGTCCAAGAAAGTAGTTAAAAGAGTCAAAAAAACGATTTTTTACGGTCAAAATCTTTGTTTTGATGTTTTAATCGAAACCATGAAAGAAATGGCTTGATTGTGGGTATAACTTGTTTGGTGTGGTGTTTTTGTGCTTGTAAGTGTTGTATCTAGTGGCTAGCAAAGGCTAGAAACCAAGATCTTTGCGATCTAACGCTAGAAAACACAAGATAGTTCGGTTTTCGTATGATTTAGATAATTTGGACAGATTGTGATAGACCTAGAGTTGGGTCACGAAATTTCGCAGAGATGATCTACACATGAAAATATGAGATCTGTGAATTTTTGGTAATTTTTGGATAAAGGATGAATATTTGGTGAATTTAATGCTCGGTTTTGGCCAAAAATGGTGAAAAATAGCTAAACATCATGAAAAATTCTGTAAAATTTAAGATAAGCTTTTTATAAGATATAAAAGTCACACACAAAATTTCAGGTTCATTGGAGAAGTCTAAGTAGGGTTTTCGGTAAAACAAGTTCTAGGGATTTCTAGCTCGGTTTTGGTAAAAATGGTATGAAAAATGAGTTTTTGGTTCTGTAAAAATTACAGGGAACTATGTGGGTGACAGGGGTCATCCCAGAAAAATTTGGGATTTTTCGAAGGTCGTTTGGTATTTTCGACATATTTGGTGTTTAAATGACGTTTAAAAATGGTTAAATAAATTTTAGATATAAAAATTAATTCTGGAAAAATTTTATAAAATTCCTTACTGTCAAAATATGGTTTGTACAAAATTTCAAGGTCCGAGACTAAATGGATATTTATTTGTGCTAAATGGAACTTAAAAACAAACTTTTAAAGCTTAAAACGTGTAAACCGACAAAGTTCGCCTAAGCGAGCTGACTGGTGCATAAAAACCTTAAAAATGGACTATTTTCATGAAACTAAGTTAATCAAGTAAAAATAAATCATCCGAAAATAATTCGGATGATTTGGGTAATTTTACCCGATTTAACCGTTTCCGGTGTATTAAAGACGGAAACGGGCCCCGCGACCAAACGGGGTGTCTAACCGAGCTCTAATTTCACCACTTTAATGAAAATATCAATAACAACTATTTTCGGGTCGTGTGTGGTCAAACTCATTTTTGAAAACATAAAGACGGATAACCGTGCTAGGCACGCAAAACGAGAAAACGAACTAACGGTAGTTTTGACTAAAGAACTCTAAGTGATATCACAATCTAAGTCCTGAAAAGTATTTCGGGGTTAACATTGTCCCCGGATCGTGTACCGTACTGGGTTAACAGTGTCCCCAGACGTACCGGTTAACACGAATTTAAGTTATATTGATAGAAATTATGTAGTAACGATTTGGGGGATCGTATTACAGATCTGTACCAGTAGCCGTGCACCGTAGTACATCTTGCTCACAAGAAGGTGAGTTTTCACGAGCCCCTTTTTACTGAACTGATTTAAATATTTTCCGGGGCGGAAAGCATGTTTCTATCAAAGTGTTTAATTACATGCTAATCGCATGGAAACGAATGTATTTATATAATGTTTATTGTACGGAAATCGTACGGTAATGTATTAAGATGGTAATTAACTGAGTTGCTAATATTGTAAGGCCCGAAACAGTGTTCTGGGTTAACAGTGTCCCCAGAGGTTATTAAATGTATTTCTGGGTTAACAGTGTCTCCAGAGGATATTGGAAATGTTCTGGGTTAACAGTGCCCCCAGAGGTTATTAAATATGTTTCTGGGTTAACAGTGACCCCAGAAGTTATTAGATATGTTTCTGGGTTAACAGTGTCCCCAGGGGTAATTTGATGTGTTTCGGGGTTAACAGAGTTTTCACTTGTGAACTCAGTATAATTATATCGCTTATTTACGATTTTTATAATGATTTGTCATGGTTTATTTAAATTAGTGAAACTCACCAACTATTCGTAGTTGACCCGTTTTCTTTACATGCTTTCTAGGTACACTCAAATTGGAATGAGTGATATGTGTTCGATGCTGTGTGCTATTTTGTGGAAGTCTAGAGATCTATATTTTTCATTAAATATGTTAATGTACTATCGGTAACGCTTATGTGATAACGCTTAGATGGTTATGAAACTCAGAACAATGTAATACGTTTAAATTAATGTAGTGGTGTTTTCTTTATAAACAATGCTGTTGATATCAGATGTGTCTGTTGCATCTCGTGTACGTTTCCGCTGCGGTTACGGGGTGTTACACAATATTTAAACAACTTATTTAAATCCATATCATCATAAATAACACAACAATTGTTCATACAAAATGCCAAATAGATAGATAAACAAATAACTTGTTCTTTTATTTTCTAATATCCTAAAGCCAAGATAATAAGTTTCTTCAAGTAATCCAATCAAGCTAACATCAAACCTGTAACATTGCATAAAATAGAGTTTGTCAACACGAAGGTTGGTGAACAATTTTCATAGTTTTGGACAATAAGTATATAGTATAAAATCCACAACTAGTATATGAAAACAATAAATAATAGCAACAATTTAGATAATAAAACCGTCAATAAGAATACATTGACGACAATAATGAAATCGTCAATAAGAATACATTGACGACACCTTTCTATATGGGGATACCATATATACTCGGAATTAACGTATGATCATACTTTGATGAGGCTACCCGCCTTAGCATTCAAGAGGCTACCCGCCTTAGCATTCAAGAATTTGCACATAATCATGTAAAGCATATAACACCAAATCGAGCATTTATTTAAGTAAACATATAGAATACGTGTTGTGGTTTAAGACTCAAGTATAAATCATTTGAATTTGAATAAGTATGCAATGTCACCCCCAAAACGAAAGATAGAAAACGGGGGATGAAAAAGTACTCACATTAACAAGTAACTTGAAAGATAGTGTCGTGAATAATCAGAGAGATCGGTTTAACGAGCAAGACCTATATTAAACGGGTCTCGTGTTAGTAGGTAGTCTTGGAAGGGTTTAAAATAAAATACATAACAAATAAAGTAAATAAATAAAGTTTAGGATTTAAAATGTAAATATTTGAGAAATTAAATAAACGAGTTTTGTAAAATAAGTTTACTCGAAACCGGGTCTCGGTATTCTATTCATTAGTTTTTTTCTTTTTTTTTACTCAACCTATGTTAAGTAATAATGTGGGTTAAAATGCGATATTGCAAAACCCTTGGTTATAAGAATACCAAGACGAGGTTTAAACGAGTGTTCGGGTTTGTTGGTTTGAGACTAGATAATTGACCAAGCTCACAGTTAACTTCCCAAAATAATAAATGTTATGAGATAACTCAATAAAATCAAAATAGACTTAACCAAGTATGTAGTTCTATTGTGAAGAACCTTAACGTTCGTTAAGCAAGTATACGACCTTATCGGTTCGAACTTGTTATAAGATCAAGTTGGTTACCGACATGCCAAGTATGTTTAGAAATTATTAAAAATTGATTTAAAATATAATCTTGAAGAAAAATATGAGTTTTGGTGGCTAAAAACACACTTGTGTGTCTTAAGCGAGTGAACTCGGTTTAGTTCGGTTTTTTTTTTGTTCGGTCCTTGACTCGGAATAAGACCGAGGATGGTTACCACATACCCAATTACCATGGAACTTGTAAAATAACTTATAAATAATAATACTCAAGTTTTACATTCAAACAGTTAACAATAAAGCTTTTAAACAAAAGTTCGGTTTTTGGTTCGGTCCTTGACTCGGAATAAGACCGAGGATGGTTACCACATACCCAATTACCATGGAACTTGTAAAATAACTTATAAATAATAATACTCAAGTTTTACATTCAAAAAGTTAACAATAAAGCTTTTAAACAAAAGTTCGGTTTTTGGTTCGGTCCTTGACTCGGAATAAAACCGAGGATGGTTACCACATACCCAATTACCATGGAACTTGTAAAATAACTTATAAATAATAATACTCAAGTTTTACATTCAAAAAGTTAACAATAATGCTTTTAAACAAAAGTTCGGTTTTTGGTTCGGTTCTCAACTCGGGATGAAACCGAGGCTAGTCACCACATACCCAATACCATGGAACTTGACAAATATGAACAATAAACTAAAATATGTAGAAGTTAAGCAAGTATAACAAGTTATATGGTTAGATTTGTTAAATATATAAACAACGACTACAAAGTCTTCCATGTAACCTTGCCTTACTAGTCCGACATTTCAACCGGCCGAGACCGAAGAAATGAAAGACCGAAGGTAAACAAGGGGTGTATATTATATATATGTTGTAACATCAAGCTTTAAGTATTGAGAAGTTAGTTAAAATGAAAGATTAGCTTATGAAGAACAACCTTAGAATTCAAGAATTGAGAGAGAAATGAAGAAATGAGCAAGCACAAATGAAGAAGATGGGTGTGTATATATAGGGTAAGTTGAATGGGTCTTTCATAAAGGGTGTTTCATGAAAATGGGTTGGTTATAGACCCAAGAAAGCACAAACTACAAATGGGTCCTTCAAGTCTCCATTTTGGTAGTTTTAGTCCCTGGAGTTCGTTTTGAGCGTTTTCGGGGAATTTTAAGAACCGAAAAGGGTGTTTTTTTTATCCAACAACTATAAAACAAATATTTAACATACAATTCATCATTTTGATAATATCGAAAGGTTCGGGATACAAAACGGGTCGGGTTTACATTAAGAATACAAGAATAAAATAACCCGAAATTGACAAATGTCACATAATGTTTATTGCTTCAAAATGAGTTAAATGCACATTTCAATTACCGTTTATGGTTGCGGATTGATGGTTAATGATCACAGTAGGTCGCTGCTGCAACTTGCAATCAACTCAGGTCTTGACGGCTACGTATTTAGCAATTGGGTTAGGGTTTAGCGTCGCGAGGTTGTGAGGTTTGAGTGGTGTAATTTAATTGTATTATGATTGTGTTTATATAGCGTTTTGAAGCCATAGGTAGCCGCGGATTCAATTTTGGGTAGCTGTCAGTTGTGATTCGTTTTCTATAATTAAAATGTTGGTTTAATGCATTTTTGGGTAACTAACGATTTGGTGAGATAAATTTCTTGATTATACACAAGAATTAAGGCTCAAGCAATGGAGGGGGGGGGGGGGTACGCACCGTCGGTGAAAAAGGAAGAAGGGAAAAGAATATTTTATTAATATAATTTGAATAACATTTGCAGATTGGCCCTTCATCTTTGTTCAAGGTGCAACAATGGTAAATTGTAAGTTTAAAGGGGGTTTATTGCACATTCTTGATGGTTTAATAAATACAAAAGGAATAATTAATTAAAAGAAATCTTTTATTAATAATTTTAACCGACTACGAATCGGGTCAGGTACAAAACATTAAACGGAAAACCGAAATGTTACAACTTGAGGATTAGTTAGCATAGTCTTTTGTTACATGTTTTGTGAACCATAACTAGAGTCCAACCACATAGGCATATGGACTATTTTAAGGATGTATTTTTTTTTGGAACGACCAACTAATTAACGTCGGGTACTCCTTAAGCGGCCTTCAATGGCTAAAGGTAGCCCAACCCGGCCATGAGTCCAGACGGACGGAGCCCCTAGCGGCCCACCTATTGAGGAATTCCCTGGATAAAACCCGACCCCAACGCCCTCCAAACAGCATTACAACAAGGAGCCGGTAAAATCGGGTGAGATTATGACTCGAACCCTTGTAAGCCAGGGTCATCTCTCATATCTCAAATATAAATTGATGGTAGTGAGGTTTGATCCCCCCAACTCTCACTAGTAAACTAAGTGCTCTACCATTGAGCCACATCATAGGTATTTAGATATCAAATTAGTTTAAGAAAAATACGGGTTTAAACATATATGGTACTAAGTGATACTTGTATGATCACTTGGACTTGTTTACCCGTATTTAAATTGAATATATTATATAATGTATAATGCTAAAAAAATATTCTCAAATTAAATGTTGAATTGCTAGAAAGTTTAAATAATTATATAATAGACAACAATTGAAATTATTGCTAAAAGAAATATTCCCAAATAATATGTGATGCTAAAAAGAAAGAAAAGAATATATTGTTGGTGTTGTGGGCTGGGGGGGGGGGGGGGACTATCCACATTGGTGATCTAATACTTAGAAGGGTTACTATGTAGATTTAAAATAAAAGATAAAATCATATTTATTTTTGTAAACTCTTACAACTCAGTTGGTGTCACAACGTAGGCTGCACCATACTATTTTTTTTGTTTTATTTGACACATGGTATCAATTCATTGGTTGTGTATTAGTTTTGTTAACCTTTTTCTTTTGTGACAATTTATTTAACATATAATTTGATTTTTGTTTGATAGTTTATAATATATAACTTGTTCAAAAAAATATAAAACACAATATTGTTTAGTATTTTAAGCATTCAAATATAAATTTTATTAAAATTGGAGTTTAAAAAAATGATATACGTTTTTATTATGGCTCTGAGATAAAATCATTTAGTTATACTGAAAGATTGGTTTGATTGGATTGATAATGTGGATTGTTTGTGAATTCTAAGAGAACTAGGTGAAATTTGAGAACAATTAGAACCTACAGGGACCACTCATCTCTCTAGGATTTTTTTTTTTTTTGAATTTAAATTTGAACGTATATGTACATTATCATTTCTCTTTCTAGTCATATAATGTGTTAATATATATATATATATATATATATATATATATATATATATATATATATATATATATATATATATATATATATATATATATATATGTGTGTGTGTGTGTGTGTGCGCGCGCGCATTTAGAACCATTAGAACCATAGTTTTCTTTTATATACATATATATATATATATACATATATATATATATGTAAAAAATTAAAAATGAAAAAAAAAGTTCGGAGAGAACAAGTACTTCACACTTGTTCTCAATTGCATCTTTGGTTCTTACGTGATCATAATCCTAATTCTAACGACACACACATACACAAATATATATATATATATATATATATATATATAGCAACATAACACAAAAATATAAAATTAAAAAATCAAAATGTTTATCTGTCATCCCAGTTTCATAAAAAAGTCGGTTTAACTAAATTATGCATATGTGTATAATACTTATTTTTCAGTTTTATACATGTATGTACATACATGTTATTCTTTATACACATATGTAAAATTAAGATAAATGATAATGTACAAATGTGTACATTATGCAATTCGAGATTAATGATAATATACATAATGTACAATTAAGAATTTGTCTTTATTTTTTTAAGAAAACTGGATGATATATAACATTTTGATTTTTTTACTTTTAAAAATTTTTCGTTTTTTTTGTTTTAACTTTTTTATATAAATTTTTGGAGAATTTTTTAGTGGTTCAAAATGGTTCTCAAAGTTTTCAATTTTCAAGTATTTTTTTGTTTCTTTTTATCTCGCAATAAGTTGTGTTTTGCCTAGTCCTCCATTAAAAGCAATTGCCTTACCCGTAGCCAGCCAAAAGGGACGTCGAGGGACTTGAGCCCAGTCTCCCAAGAACCCATGGTTGTAAAAAGTAAAATTTTACACACACACACACACACACACACACACACACACACATATATATATATATATATATATATATATATATATATATATATATATATATATATATATATATATGGTAAGGATCCTAAGAGAACCCTTGACAAATTGAAAATTTTGAGAACCATTTTGGACCACTAAAAAAAATCTCTATAAAAATATTTAAAAAATTATAAAACAAAAAAAGCAAAAATTTTATAAAAGTAAAAAAATTGAAATTCTTATATTTCATTATGGTTTCATTAAAAAAAACCAAAAAAAGTTTGTTTTTTAATTCGTGTTATACCTATATGCATATGTATACTTTCATTTAATCTCTAGTTTACGTAATGTACAAATATGTACATTATCATTTACCTTAAATTATACATATGTGTATAAAAAAACATATGTGTACATAACCGAGAATTTTATTTTTTCTGGTTTTTTTAGAAACTGGGATGATAAATAAGAGTTTTGGTTTTTTTACTTTTTTATATTTTTGTGTTTTTTTTTTGTTTTATGATTATTTTTTGGGTTTTTTGTGATCCAAAATGGTTCTTATAGTTCTCAATTCCCAAAAAGTTCTCAGATAATTCTGATCCTATATATATATATATATAGACACACACACACATATTATAATTTGTTTTAAATCAAAGCATACTAAATTATTTCTTGGTTTAATGGAAAGAGTGCTAGTATGTGCAACCAAAGATCTTTGGTTCGATTCACATTAGTGGGTTTTTTTTTATTAGATATATGTCACACCCCGACTAGGGGGCTGGACGTAACGATTGAATACCAATCAAAACACAGCGGAAATAAGGTAACAAATGTATATTAAGACACTAGGTCAGTGTTACAATTAAATATCAAATACAACTACAAGCTAGAAATTCAACTACCATCTAATTAGGGGATAGGTTCTACTATCCATCATGGCTTCTTCGGGTTAATCTCTATGGTTTGATGTAGGTCTTTTAAAAAGGGTCTTCTATCTCCAAACAAGCTCATGTCTAAATCTCCATATTTCCACATCTTGAGAAGAGATATCTGAACACATGCTTAAAATAATTAGGTCAACTAGAGTTGGGGAGTTCATGAGGTTATATTATGAAAACGTTTATATAAAAATGATCTAAATAGTATGGTGCACATTAAGCAAGTTCACAATCAAACCTGTGTCCACGACCCGTGAACATCTAAAAATATATAAACCCCTTACCCATACCCCTTATTGTTATGAGTCAAATTTACTTATGGTTGCCAACATAAGTTACAAAACTGCGCCAATATATGTCACAAGAAAATCATTATATCATTCAGTGGGTGGTCGTCCATGATATACGCCCACTGTGTGCAGGGGTCTTTCCCAGATAATACTACCCATATATCCCGTGGCTCCTAATGGAGTTAATGATTGTACTACAGTTTCAAGGATTGTTCATGGCAGCAAAATCGGTCTTGATTAATAATACACAAAAAAATTTAAAACATATAGAAGCATGTATCCACCCAAAAATTTAAGAAAAAGGGTGTGTATGAACTCACCTTGGCCTATGCGTGAAGAAAAACATACTAAAGAAATCTTGTATGCTACGTCATAAACATCTCCAAATGATAGGCATCCCTAAATGCATATAACATGTCACTAAACATAATTTGCATCATTATTATATGTGCTCGTGACCTAAGTAGGTTAAGGTTATGTTTTTATTTAGGTTATTAAGGGTTATGGTTGCTTATCGCAATATGTGAAGGAACAAAGTGTTCATAATTAGAATGTTTGAGTTTTGTCTTATGAGAATATAATTACGGTTCATGCTAGATTGATATATATCGAAATATATAGTTCACATATATTAATTAATAATAATAACAACAATAATGATGATGATATTCTAGTTTCGATTACTAAGTTCGGTCTAATAATGGTCAATGATTTGGTTTTACTAAACATGTTAGTAACTTTTACATATCTATAATTATTCACACTAAATGGTTAGGCATTTACATATTTTAAATAATATAATTTCGGGTTAGATTAATCCATAGAATAAAACTTTAGATATTGGAAAATGAACTTGCTTCTTAGTTATGAGGTTATGTTCAATGTGCACGAGAGTATAAAGGTTTTGGTATTCAAGTAATATAAATTATCTCAGATTATAAATAGTAAAACTAGATATTTTGGATTTATGTATTTTAAAGAAAATGTACGTGGTTCGAAAATATATGTTTCTAGTTGCCGGTTTAGGTAGATATCGTGTTTTATAAAGCTTAGTCGTATAATTAGGATATAGTTTATCAAAAAAGCTTAGGAGAAGATTTTATAATAGTTGTAAGTGTAATTTAATGAAAATACCATGTTTGTGTAAAAAGTTCTAGTAAATATGAACTTTCTTTTGTTTCGAGTTTTTAACGCGCTTAACTCGGTTTTTACCATGTTGTTGACTTGTAAATCAAATCAAGGTGATTCTTTTTTTTAAAACCCATAAAATACTTTAAATTTACAATAAGAGTTAAGCTTTTAGCACTTTTTAGTAAAATCTGTACGGTTTTCACATTTAATGGTTTATATACATACATACATACATAATGTCGGTTTAACGGTTTAAATGTTGTGTAAAATGGGTTTTCAAGCAAAGGATCATTATGTAGAGATTATAGTGTTTAGCTTACTGGAAATTTAGTGTTTATAATGTTTTGGTTGTTATGGATGTCATTTGTGCCTATATGATGTGTAAATGTCAGGATCGAGAATCTGGTGCAAACCTTAATAAGGTTGACAAGAAGAGACAGACTCAATAACCCAAAGGCCTACTGAATATCCCGGCGGAATCAGGATATCCAACGCATGGGAATGAAGGTGTGATATAGTAACAAACGAAACAATAAATGATAATCAGTAAAGACAAATTCAAAGACAAAGATTCACTATATTTAATATATCATTCAATGAAACAGTGAAAGGAATGTCTAGGGTTTCGCGAAAACGGCAGCAGCTGTACGAGGAGACAAATGAATATTCGTTAGAATGTTTCTCGTATTCCGTGTGTGCCCACTAAATGGAAACCTAGGATACTATTTATAGCCTAACATTCCTTCTAGAATCCGTAATTATTACATAATGAGTGACAAAAACAAATACAAATGTAAGAGTCTTCGAGCATGATAAGCATCTTGCTCGAGCAGACTCACTATGCTAGGTATGCTCGATGAGTGTCTTCGAGCATACTTTACTTAGAATATCTTCAGTGAAGATATTCTCCTCCAGCAAGCTTCATTCCTCTTGACCAATCCATGCTTTGCTCGAATTAGTCCATCGAGCAAGCTCATTCATCTTGATGCCTTCAATCCTGTCTTGAGACTTATTGAACAATCTTTAGCATGCTCGGATGTAAATCTTTCTCGGGGGGACTGAACCATGCTCGAAGTCCTTGCTTGAACATATGACATCTTCTTATTGCATCCATGCTGGTCACCATGTGCTCGAACATCCTGTGCTCAGAATCACTTAGTTATAACTTGAATTATCAAGTTTTTTGTTCGATTGGCAATCCATACTCGATAGAAGAACATTCTTGCTCGTTGAAGTGTAGCTTGCTCGAAGCCTTAACGCTTAGAAGAATTAACCACCAAGCGTTCTGAATACCTTGCTCGAAGTAGTAAAACCATGCTCGATAGTCTAAGCTTGCTCGAAGCCTATACTTAGACGTTTCATGAGGAGGTTGAGAAGATTCCAATCTTCCTTATCAAAAATCCGACACAACAATCTCCCCCTAGATTGGAACAAGCTCAGATGCACCAAAACACACCTGCATAGAGTTACACATGTATCAAATGTCTAAGATATTCATTTTAAGAACATGTCATTTCATTACATAATAAGGAATTCTGCCTCTTGGGCATTACACATCAAATTTTACATGCCAAAATACTAGTCAAAACCAAAATACAAAGATAAACAGAAAAGAAATGATCATCATTAAGTCTTCATTCTGCTATCTCCTCCTTCTGCTCCTTGTGTCAGAATTTTCCTTTTCGAGTTTAACAAGGGCAGCCTTCTGTTTAATCTTATCAAGCTCCACTACATCCAGAGAGTCAAAAGGAAACTCAGCATCTATTATGTCTTGAAGGTATTGAGGATGTATGAATCGAAGATCTTCATCATTCTTAATCACTGAAATTGTTCTCCTGATTCATTCCTCAGCGAAATTGACTCATTATGTATACTATAGGTGAGATGGGAAATCCTTCCATTTTGTTGCACAAGTGAGTTTGGCTCAAGCATTTCCATTCTCATGGCTAAGCATTACCTCAAAGTCATTCTTTTTCCTGTGGAGTTGCTTGCCTGTTGAGTCTTTCTCTTCTTTAACTCAAATAGAGAGAGTTCTAGAGTGTGAACTTCATTTATTCTCTTTCGTCTTCTCTCTTTCTCTGCTTGGCTATGTATCTCTCTTCTTTTGTTTCAGGAATGGAAACCCCCTTTCAGATTGTTCCTTCATGAATTTGGAGAGGTCATTCCTTTGTTGCCCAGCAGGTTGACTCCTGTCTTGATTATCGTATAAGTCAAGTTCTGCCATCTTCTTCGGCTGTTCTTCTGAAAAATTTCTCAAATCATCCCTAAAGATAATAAGAGTTTCTTATTTGTCTTCTGTGATCACCCTTAAGGTCTTGGATCTTTTATCAAAGTAGAGATTTGTGGGCAAATTCAAATTTCTTGGATGCTCAGGCCTCACAATCTCAGACCTTATGGGTGTACGACTTGTACTAACATGTTGCTTCTTCTTTGCTTCTTCCAATCCAGCCTCTTCATACCATCTCTTGATTGTCTCGTCAGATTGTACCATGAGTCTTCCCATATTAGCACCCTTTTTGTGTAAGGCACTCATCATTTCAGCTCTGACTAACTCCTCCATTCTTCTTTTGTCTTCCTGCAATTTTCTTTGAGTCTCTAGGTACATTCTCTGCTCTCTTTTGTATGTGTCCAGGAGTTGAGCATGAAGCACCTTGTCAAATTCCTCCTCAGTCATGCCCTTGTCCATCACTATATCTTTTAAAGTCTGGACTCTTTGTGGGTCTTTAAACCACTCTCTGACTTCAACCTCTTTCTTTTCAGACTCGTCCTTCTCCTTCTCCATCTGCAGCCTTACCTTCTTTTCTCTTTCAAGATCAGCATTATTCTTTTGAATTTTGTGAGAGTTTTTAACACTTTTTACTTTTCTTTTCAATTCGTCCAGAGAAAGCTTGATTAATGAATTGTATTCAAAGCCATGTACTTGTAGAAATTGAATGTCTTTGTGTTTTGCTTTGACTAACTCATATTATGTATCATCACTTACCCTCTTCTTCTTGTTTACCGTTTCAAAAAAGTTTGCAATGTCATCTACAAGAGCATTCTTGTAGATTTTGTTGATTGAGTCAAACGACTGGAGGTTCAGGAAGGCAGGTTTGTGTCCAGCCTTTATCAGAAATTGTCTCTTTGATTCCCTCTGTCTCCATCCTTCAGCTTCTTTTACAATTGCTTCTTTTGACATTCTATCGACGTATTTCTTGTCATAATCAATGCTTAACAAATAGGCTTTGTCTTCATTTTCCCTGTCATCATCCTTCAAACCTCTCTCTTCTTCATCATCAAGATCAATTGGTTCATCTAGATTGTGAAGGGCTCCAATCATTGGTTCTTCAAGATTGATCGATTGATCCCTTTCAACTTCTGCAGATTTAATCTGCCTTCTCTTGTACACTTTTACCTTTACACACTTCTGTCTTTTTGGCTTGGGTGTTTCAAGTTCGGCCTTTTCTTTTCATTTTAAGGAATCTCTTGCTTCAGTTTCATTCTCAGTTGATTCAGTAACAATTGGTTCTTCATTCACAGTTCCTTGTTCTTCATCAGCAACTTCTTCAACAATCGGTTCCTTCACAGGAGTATCTTCATCAACATCCTCATCAACTTCTTGAATAATTGTTTCAGTAGTCTCAACTACTTTTTCAACTCTTGGTTCAGATTGCAGACCATGGCTTAGGTTGATAAAATCCTTTTGAGCCTTTCTTGCAACAGATAAAATCTCAGGAAGATGAACTTCTGGTTTGTTCAAGATATCTGTAAGATCTTTCATTATAACCAACTTCACCATTGAGCTTGCAGATATCTCAATTGTTTCATCTTCATAGGCTATTAGACCTAAACCGAGCTCTTATTCTTTTAGTGCTTCAATTTCTGGATTTTCATGCTCAGGTTCAGTTTGTACAGGCTCAGATATTACTGGCTCAGATTGTATGGGCTCTTGTTCATCATCTTTTTGTGCAATTGGAGTTTGTTCATCAGTTTGTGTTGCTTTTGATGCCTCCAATGTAGCCCTAATAGCATCATCTGCTTCCTTCCTCATTCTTTCTTCTTCCTCCTCCTTCCTCCTCATTTCCATAAGTGCCTCAAGCACTTCTTGATCAATTTCATCTTCCTCTTCTTCAACCAATACCATGTCTTTTTCTTGATTTATCAATTCTATTACGTTTTGAACTGATTCAACTTCTGCTATATCTGCATCCACTACATTATCCTTCTCCAGAATTTCATCACCAGATATTTCTTCATGATTTGCTATTGGATGAAGATCATCATCAGTCAGAGCCACCCCTTTTCCTTTTAATTGGCTTTTTGCAATTTGATCAGGGGTCTCGACTTCATTTTCAGTCTCTTTCTCTCCTGACTCCCCCTCAACTCTGTCATCTCTCTTATGCTCTTCATTTATTTTCTTTGGAGCTTCTGAGGTTTCAACATCTTCAGCTTTTTCTTCATCAAAACTTGCATAAAGGTCTTCAATGATTTTCAATCCTCCTGTGTTCTCAATATTCTCCACCTATTTTGGTGCATCTAAGGTCTTCTCAACCTCAGAGTGCTCCAGGGTTTGAATCTTCATCAAAGCCTATTGCAAAGTGCTCCAGGGTTTGAATCTTCATCAAAAGTCTTCTCAATGATTTTCTAGAAATGCATTCTTCTCCCTCAACATGATGTTCTCAAACTCCAAGGTAACATTTTCTGAAATCAAGTCATAGACATTTGGGCTAGATGGTGGTGTTTCTTGAGTAAGTTTAGGTGCTGGTTCTAATGATGGTTCAGATGCAGAGGTTTCTGGTGAGGGTATTTTGTATGGTTCAGGTTCTGTAGTAATGGGTTGGGAAGGTTGAGTGGTGACAATGGGTAGTGTTTGTTGTGGAGGTGAGGTTGGTGGGGTTAGAATATATGTATCCTGAGTAGTTTGGGCTGGTGGGGAAACAACTGGTGAGGAAATGATTGGTTCTTGTATTGGGGATGGAGGTGGTGAAGGAGTATGTGTATCATGAAGTTGTTCAGTGTTAGACAATGCAGGTTCAATAGTGGCAGGGGAGGAAGGGATATTGTCATCAGCATCTTCAGCCTCAAAAGAGTCAGTATCAGCAAGATGTTCTTCAGGTGGTGGTGAATCCGGTGGAGTGATCTTTTGGATAGTTTCAGCGAGATTTGATATTACAGAGGCTATAAAGTCATCATCGTCTATCTGCTCAGTTGCCATGCTGCTTGGACCCACAACTGGTTCATCAGTCTTCTCATTCGCTTCAACTTCTGGTCCTTTACCACCTTCTTGAGTCTCCATATTGACATCAGAATCATCATCAACGAATATAGTCATCTCATTTCCAACAGGGTCCAACACAGGTTCATTCACTTCAACATCGCCACCCAAATTCTCAACCATTTCTTCCTCATGAGCAATTTGTTCAATAACAGGCTCATCACTAGTGGCACCACCTTGATTATCATCATCATCATCAACTCCGTCATTCCCAGCATCTACATCGTCATCACCATCTTCACTATTATCATCTTCATCATCACTGTTTCCTGGAGTTTGAGGTACATCAATGGCACCTAGTGCAGGAACAAGCAGCCATGGGAGAACATCTCAATCAATATTTTCAGTGAATTTGCTCTTGGCATCCTTCATTCTTTGACATATGTTTGGATCTTGTAGTTCCAGTACTTCTCCTGTTTACTGTAGGTTCTGCAAATACCTACTTATAAGAATATTTAGAAATCTCGGGTACATTAGGAATCGTTGGTTTACAGCCTTCTCAACGTTAGAAACCAAACAGGTGAAATTAAGTCTTGACACATTGAATGGTTGTTGGTACAGAATGGCAACTGTGAGAGTAGCAAGTTCCCTGCTTAGTATGATCCAAGTCCCTCTCCTTGGAGATAAGGACTGGATGACATGATGAAAAAGGAATTTCTAAATCAATGGAAAGCTCCCTTTTTGGAACTGTCCTTCTTTCACAACCCCTTCATAACCCATTGTTTCTTGAAATACTCTCAGCAGTCTTGGAACAGAGTATAATGGTTGATCTTCATGATTATCGTTTAAGTGTAGTGCTGCTCGGATTGAAGCTTCAGTAACTTTAATATCATGATTTAACACAGAGGCTTCAATCCTCTTCCCATTCACATCGTCCGCATATGTAGCTGAGCCCCAAAATTCAGTAACATGATTCCTGTAGGTCGTTGGGCTCTTAGTCAAAGCTACCCTCAAATTGGAATTAGTTAAGAAATTTAGCATGAGCTCAAGTTCCCTGTTGTTATTATCAACCTCCAACCGGGCACACATATTGTGTCTCTTTTCGAATTTCATCGCCATCAGTTCTGCAAAATAAAAGAATAGTGAGTACAAGTAGATGCAGAAACAATAATTGAGGATAGTTAGAGAAGAGTGGCGTCTTAAGTAACCTGTTCTGTAGTAATATGCGTACCTGCACAGACAAGTAAACGATTAGTAAGATAATCAATTAGAAACCCTAATTCTGAAATTGGTGATACGATAATCGAGTATCGATATCTTACCAAAGTCGAAACAAAGATAATGGCTATTTTTTCGAAGTATAATCGAGCAGTGATTAAGTATTCGAGTAAGCAGGGAATGCGCGAGAAAGAGTCTTTTGCAATTAGGTTTTGAGAGGGAAGTGAAATGTTGTGAAAAAGTTTCTAAGTTCCCCTTTTATACCTAACGTTTGGGTAGTACAGTACCTTTTTGTCGTCTAGTGCAAACAGTTGTCATTTAATTCAAATTTAATGTACCTCCCTTGCTCGAGCATACAGCCAAAAGAACGGCTGTCTCCCACTGTACTTAAGGACATAGTACAATTTATGCTCGACATACTTGTATGTTTAAGATGCTCAAGAACCAGTATACTCGAGATAGGTTGCTCGAATACACTTGTGCTCGATGCCTTATAGCCAAAATGTAAATTGAAGTCCTCACTTGCTCGAGTATAGGATCATGCTCGACATGAAGTGTACTCGACAATACTTAGCAAAATTAACAGTTATGTATACTAGAGATACACTCATTGCTGAACCTTACTCGACTATGCATTATGCTCGACATTACTTAGAACTCTATCATGACAAAACATATGCTCATGATGTAACCTCTTAGAAGTGTTGTAACCTATGCTCGAATGACTTAGATTACTACATTACTACCCCCTGTTGTGCTCGAAATATATTCATGCTCGAAAGTCTTAGCAGATTTTATCCTTCCTATGTCTGTACTCGAACACTCAAAGCTAAGAGTCTAGCACACAAGTTTTCTCGAACTACTTAATAAATATATCTATCAAGTTCCTAAGTTCGAACTCACACACCTAGGTATCTAGCACACAAGTTTTCTCGAAATACTTAACATCTCGTATCTTCCAATTCCTTGTGCTCGAATACTTAGGTCTAAGTATCCAACATGCAATCATGCTCAAAACTCATAATATCTAATATCATATCATAGTAGGTGCTCGAAAATAAGATGCATGCTCGTATACTTAACAAAATTTCAGTGCATACAGGATGCTCGAAAGTAACATGCATGCTCGAAATACATAGATGAATCTAACAGTTCACATAGCATACTCGAAGGAATGTAATCACACAAACAAGCATAGGTTCTTTACTCGAAATAGTTAAATGCTTTTTAATTCAGACTGGGCAACCAACACATCATATGACAATCAGTTTAGACATTTTCACACACAACTTTTGCTTACTTTACAATTTTTGCACAAAAGATAATCATTTAGAACATTTAGCTGACCTAAGCAACTGGTTTAAGGTGAAACAAGAGATCAAATTTCAGTTGAATATTTCTTAAAAAAATTTTATAGAAAGATCTCAACATGGGATCAGATTGTTTTACGGTAATTTCACACCACTTCATGGTCAATGTTATTATGACTTATGCCAGGTTGATAGTAGGTATACTTAGCAAAATTTTCATTGCTTTTCTGTGATACATTTTAATGTTCAATTAAGGCATAAGTTAGGAATGGTTATCACTATATTTTCATGTTACCTCTAATATCTTCTCAAGGCTTATTTAGCTTTCTCCAAGTCACCCCAATTTGACTAAAACCTAATGAAGTATGGTCAGTACATTCTAAATTCTAAGTAAATAGAAAATTTTTGAAACTTTCAGATTTTTTTAAAGCTCTTTAGTTGACTTTGAGCTTTACATATCTATTTATTCACATTGTGTGAATTATTCTTAATCATAAATACATAATTTCCTAATGACCAATACTTCAAGAGGCTTGTGTATGACTGGATAATTACCATTCTGCCTATCATTCGGGGAGATATGCTAGAGAACATACATTATCTTCTAATGGTTCACCACATCAGACTTAGCAGAATTTAGGTTTATATCACATATAGCAGCTACAGATTATGGAAAGCTACCATACAATACCAATGACTGTACTTCAAGCCTTTTTGACTTATAATCCATGGGTTAGTCATCTTAAACAATTCTCTATCATTTCCCAAAGGATGGATACAATTTTAACCACAAAGCTTGTAACTGAATAATCTTATCATGTCTCATATGAGATCACAAAAAAAAAAAAAAAAAAAAAAAACAGTGTTGCTTAGTTATAAACATTTTACAGTTTCAAAACCATTTCTTTTGAAAGTTCATTTTAAACATTGATTATGAAACCAGTGTTGTCAATTTAAGCACATTTGACAAACACACATTTCAACAATATCGAACACATTCATTCAGATAAGCACATAAGTCTGTCGAGCATGCTCAGAAATCCATTGATCATACTCTGAAGTCTATCGAGCAACCTTAAGATCTATCATTACAGAGTCTGTGCTTGAGAGACTTCATGAAAGTCCATGACTTTAATACTGTGCTCGAGCAGCGGATTTGTGCCAGAAATACTTAGAAAGCTTTCCAAGACATGTCCATGCTCGAATAGCCAAACATTACTTTTGTTCTCGAAATACTTGAAAGTTCTCAAGTATGGTTTGTTTGTGCTCGGGGAGCAACAAAACACACCATTAAACACAGAATAATTCTTGAAACACTTGGAAAATTTTCAGAGCACTTTTCTATGCTCGAGCAGCTGAGTCATGCTATCTGTGCTCGAAGTACTTAGAAAAGTCTTCCAAGTAGCACTGTTTGTGCTCGAAGACCAACAAACACAGTATCAAGCACAGATTCATGCTCATTATACTTAGATCACAAAAATGTATCATGTATGCACAGATCTAAGTACAGAAAACAATAATATCAAATTCATGATAATTTATCATACAAAACAGTCACAAACATGATTCATGCACTCAGACTAATCAGTCAAGCATAGCAGTAAATCATGTAAACATTCATAGTGAGTAACAAAGATAATCAGTAAGCACCTCACTTAAGCAAACTTCATTAATCATATTTCATCAGCATTTATCATACCTAGGCATATTAACAGAAAATGAAACCTGGTTTTATCTAAAGGTTTGGTGAATAAATCAGCCAGATTATCATATGTATCTACCATTTTCATTTCTATTAGGCCTTTTTCACTACAGTCTCTAATAAAGTGATGTCTAATTTCAATGTGCTTAGTCTTAGATTGTTGGACTGGATTCTTAACAATAAACATGGCAGCAGTATTGTCAATTAAAATTGGAGTGAGTAAGAAATTCATTCCATCATCCAGCAGTTGATTCTAAATCCATAGAACCTATACACAGGAAGCGGATGCAGCAATGTATTCAGCCTCAGTAGTTGAGATGGACACTGTAGTCTGCTTCTTGCGTTGCCAAGACACCAACCTGTTCCCTAGAAACTGGCAGCCTCCTAAAGTTGATTTCCTACTCATGTTGCAGCCATCATAGTCACTGTCTGTGTAGGCCATCAAATCAAAAGAAGGGTTCTTTGGATACAAAATCCCGAAATCTGGTTTCCCTTTGAGATATCTGAAAATTCTTTTTCTGCTAGCATGTGTGAGACCTTGGGTTAGCTTGGAATCTTGCACATACACACACAACAAACATAATATCTGGGTTGGATGATGTCAGATACATAAGTGATCCTATCTTGGCCCTATATTCATGCTGGTCCACCGGCTCCCCTTTCTCATCAGGTACCATCTTCTCATGTGTGTCCATTGGTGTAGACACTGTCTTGAAATCCTGGCACTTGAACTTGTTAAGAATCTCTTGGACATACTTTGATTGATTGATAAAGATCCCTTCGGCCTTCTGTTGCACTTGATGTCCAAGGAAGAAATTCATTTCTCCCATTGAACTCATCTTGTATTTAGACTTCATTACTTGCTCAAACTATTTGCACATTTGTTCATTAGTGAAGCCAAATATGATATCATCAACATAGACTTGTAATAGTAGCAGATCCTTCTTCCATCTTTTGTAGAAAAATGTCTTGCCAATAGCTCCTCTGTAGAAACGATTGTCTAACAAAAGGTTTGACAACTCATCATACCAGGATCTAGGAACTTGATGTAGTCCATACAAAGCCTTGCTGAGTTTGTATACCTTGTTAAGATGGATTGGATCTTCAAATCCTGGAGGTTGAGTCACATACATCTCCTCATCAATCCTTCCATTCAAAAATGCAGATTTCACATCCAATTGATAGAGTTTTATGTTCATGGATGCTGCATATGCAAGAGAGATCCTTTGATGGCCTCTAGTATTCCAACTGGAGCAAATACTTCTTCAAAGTCCACTCCTTGTTCTTGTAAGCACCCTAGAACCACCAGCCTTTCCTTATTCTTGATGACAATGCCTCTTTCATCTTTTTTGTTTCTGAACACCCATTTGGTTCCAATTGCATACTTGCCTCTGGGTTTGTCAACCAAATCCTAGACATGTAAGTCTCTGAACTAAGCTAACTCTTCCTGCATAGCTTCCACCCAGCTGTTGTCTTTCAATGCTTGAGTAATGTTCTTTGGTTCAACTTGGGATAGAAAGCAAGCATACAGACAGATGTTTGCCCTTTCAGAAGAACTTCTTGTCACTCTCTCATGCAAGTCCCTAATTATATTCTCTGCATGATGATTTCTCTCAACAGTGGTAGTCTGCACAACTTGTTGTGCTGACACTTATGTTTCAAGATTTGTCATGTTTATATCAGCAGCTTCACTTTCAAGTCTTTCTTGATTCTCATCAGTTGATTGAGTTTGACAGTTTGCAGATGAAGATGCTTCATTGGATCCAATTTAGAGAGAGTCAAACAGAGACTGGAACATGTCTTCAAATTGATTTGTCATTTCAGGTTGAGCCTGCTGTTGACTTGGCACTAATTCACTCACCATATCACCTGGTCCTTCATTTGATACTTCAATTGCTGCTTCATGACCAGTGACTTCCATCTCACATGCTCCTTGATTGCTCCTTTCAAAGGTAAATCCATTTGTTTCAGGAGCAACTGATGACCATAGTTTGTCCAGATCAAGTTGCTTTTTGTTTTCCTTTTTCTTCAAAACTTGTTCTATACATGCTGTCATCCATGTCTTCATTGTATATCTTGAAAGATTTGATCATCTTTTCCAGGTCAAATAGCCACTTGGGTCCTTCGACATTATTGAAATGGTTTTCATTGAAGATAATATCAGAAGATTCAATGACTACCATGTGCTCCTTGACATAGACTTTGTAAGCCTTTGACAGAGTTAAGTACCCCACAAAGAAGCATTCCAGTGATTTTGACTGAAATTTGTTGATATAGTCCTTTGTAATCAAAAGTGAGCATCTACATCGAAAAGGCTTTAAGAACTTCACATATGGCTTTCTTTTGAAGATAACCTCATATGGAGGCTTATTTTGAGTCTTGTTCAGTAGAATCATGTTCTGCACATAGCAAGCAGTGTTGATTGCTTCTGCCCAGAATGTAACTGGCAGATTTGCATCAGCATGGTTCTTGTAGCTTCAATCAAAGTCATGTTTCTTCTTTCTGCAACACCATTCTGCTTAGGAGTTCTAGGTTCACTATATTGCTGAAAAATCTCTTTCGAAGTGCAGAATTCTTCCATTAAACCATTCTTGAATTCTGTGCCATTGTCACTTCTAATGACCTTCACCTTCTTGTCAAGTTGATTCTCCATTCTGATCACACATCCTTTGATCTATTCAGGGGTTTCATCCTTTGTTCCCAAAAAAATTAAACCCAGGTGAATCTTGAGTAGTCATAAATGATGACTAGACAATATCTTTTCTTTCCAATGCTTGGAACACTCACAGGACCAAACAAATCCATGTGGAGTAGTTCCAATACCTCATCAACAGTATTTGTCAGTTTGCTTTTATGAGAGGATTTGTGTTATTTCCCTTTGAGGCAAGATGTGCATTTTTCTTCAAGCTTAACTTCTCTTGTTGGAAGGCCAACAACATGTTCACCTTTCACTATATTGTTCATATTCTTCAAGTTGACATGACACATCTTCCTATGCTACAACTTAGTCTCATTTTCAGTGGCCCTTGAAACAAAGCATGAACCACCTCTAGATGTAGCAGTATTCATTCTAAGCTCATAGAGGTTCACATTTCTTGGAGCCATCATCATGATCATATCAGTTGGAATCATAAATTCAGGCTATAAGATTAGATAGTGTTCATCATTGAATGCCACTTTGTACCCTTTATCATAGACTTGAGAAATGCTGAGTAGATTGTATTGCAGTCCTTCAACATGCAGCACATTCTCAAAGGATACCTTGCCATTGGTGAGAGTGCCTCTTCCAACAATCTTCCCTCCATTTTCGTCACTCCCAAAAGCAACTGGACCTTCATACTTTCTTTCATAATTGACAAGAGCTCCCCTGTCACAAGTCATGTGTCTGGAACAACCACTGTCCATATACCATAGATCATTGCAATTTATGGACTGTTCCTACACAAACATACATAAGAGAATCAGTTAGATTCTGAGTCACAAACTGTATCAATTTGCAAATCAGATTCACTTGGAGATTCATCAGGAGTTGGAACTGGAAGTGGAAGTGGATCTTCATAGACTACTTCACATTCTTTATCTGAGTTTGAGTCTGACCCAACTGACACGACTGGTGACTTAATGCTGTTTATTCAATATGATCAACCACAAAGTCTTTCCACTCATTTAGCTCCTCCTTTGTCTTCCACTGAAACCCTCTTGGTTCAAACCCTTGCTTTATCAAAAATTTCTCATGACCATTAAGAACACCAGGTCTCATTTTGGCTTTTCCTGTCATTTGACGTTTTTTTCTTCACTGGTTTGCTTGATTCTTTTGAATCATCTATGATTTTCAGAACCTGCTTCAATTTTCTCTCCAAACATGATCTTTTCTCTTCAATACTTAAGCTGTTCTTCTCTTCATCAAATACCTTTGATACATCTGTTTGTATCCTTTCATATCAAAACCACAGACAACATCTGGCACAGAAACTCATCTTCCTCAAGCCAACAGGAATCTGTATGATGACTATAAGCATCACATTTTTTGCACCATACCTTGGCATAACTTCCCATATCTACAAGCAATTGCTTGTCTTTGATTCTGTCTCTTGGCTTGGGAAAGTCAAAGCTTAGGGATGTCTTTGGGCACAAGGAGTTGTTGAAATCCATTTTGATTGGCCTATTCACATCAGGCACTAAAGGATATGTCTCCTTGACAAACACAATTGGCTTCACTTTAGATGGTGATCTTGAGGAACTTCCTTCTGGTTCATCAACAAATCTTCTCATGGGCACATAATCCACATCCCCAATATCAAACAGTTCATGAATAGAGAAAACTAGATAAATTGGCGAATGGGTTTGATCATATGTGGACTTCTTAGGTACATCATTCCTTTTTTTGATTTCTTACTGATGTCTATCACATATATCAAACACCACATGCTCTCTTCTCATCTTCTCAAAGTTCTTTTTCATTTTGGGGGTTATTTTTGGCAACATTGGAATCTTTTCATCACTCTTTTTGCTTGATCCCTTCTTCTTTTTCTTTCCTTTTGATGATCTGGTACTGCCACAGCTGCAAGTACTCCCCTCATTAGAGTCTTCACTCCATTTCTTCTTCACTTCATCTTTCTTTGCAACCTTCTTCTCCTCTGAGTTCTCATTTTGCTTCATCACAAACTCTCCCTCTTCATCGACAACATTTTCATAATGTTTTACAAACTCAGTTCTGTCTTCAAAAACATTCTTAAATTGTTTCAAATACTCATTCCTGCTCTCGTTGTCTACTCTTAGTGGATAACTGTTACAAAAAGGTGGTGGAACCTTCTTGTATTTCTCTTCATCTGTCATTTTGTCCACGAATCCAACTATATTTCCAGTAGATACCAGGTTCTTCGGGAATTCCATTTGAATCATCAATTCAGTATTCTTAAGCTTCTCATCAGCATACATCTGATTGAGTTCTGTATGCTTGCATGCAATCTTCTTGATTGAGTTCTGTATGCTTGCATGCAATCTTCTTCTAATCCCTTAATCTGGTTTTCGTAGGTTGCCTCACTAGTCTCACACACATTCAGAAAGGCTTCCTTTATACCACATTCTGACTTCCACTTTCCAATCTCCTGATTAAGTTCATCAATAGTCAAAAGAAGATATCGGAATGTACCTATGCATTTGAAGATTCTGCTTTGTCCTGCACCTTGGGCATGAAAGCAACGTTTACTTTTTCCATCTCTGCCGCATGGTTGCTCCAGTAAAACTCCCCATCTTGTGGTACCCTTGTGACTGCAACATTCCCTTGGTCTCTAACCTGATTTACAGTATTTGGATTTACTTTGTTCTGGTTGTTATGAATCTATAGTTGGTTATTTCTTTGAGGTTGGAAAGGTTGTTGTTGGGGTCTATTCTGTTGTTGGTAGGGGTTTTGATTGGCCATTTGATTTCTCTGATGCTGGAAGTTTTGGTTTGGATTCTAGTAGAACTGATTTTGATTAACCTGGTTTCCCACTTGCTTGGGCTGATTGCATTCTCTAGCAAAGTGACCAGGTTGCTGACAGTTGTAGCAAATTGCTTTTGATTTGTCAAACCCTATTCTATCATTAGGTCCAGAGAAGCTTGTTCTTCCTGTCTTGTTGTACAACCTTTTGCTTCTTACATCTAACATTGCAGCCTGCCATTTGATGTCCATATCTTCTAATTCATCTACATCAATTTGCTCAAGATCTTCCTACACAATGCTTGTGTTGATCAGGTTCTTGGCCACAAAGGCATGATATGAATCAGTGAACATAGAAAATAGAGCTTGATAGTCTGTTCCATGGCTTGCATTGCTTGGCATGTACGGAGGGTGTCCACTTGCTGATGAGATGTTGTCATATTCTATCATTTGTACATTGAACCTTGACTAACTTCCTCCACACACCGAACTTGTTTCAGCTGGTTCTTCAATAATTGGTTGTTGCTGGTTCTTGGCATAAAGATTTCCCATTGGTGCTACAAGAGCATTTGTCACTGGGAAACTGGGCTTATCCTCTCTAATCATGTGATTCTCAATCATCTCATGCTCAGCAGCTTTTAGGAAAGCTAACACATCATCCAACTTAAAGTTGGGAAAATAGCCATTTCCTTGATAAATTTGCTGGCTGTATACCATTCACCAGACAACGAAGATAATTGTTTCTTGTTTAGGTCAAAGTCAGAGATTTGCAAATCAGTTGCCCTAATCTCATTTACAATGACCATGAATCTCTGCAGCACAGACTTCAATCTTTCGCCTTCCTTGAACTTGAATCTATCCAACTGTTGCTTTAGTCTATCCTTTTTTAATGTCTCTTAGTTCAGTATTGCCCTCAAACATATCAATAAATGCATCATGCATCTCCTTTGCAGTTTTGTGATGATTGACAGTTGTCAGTATTTCCCATGATAGACATAGCTTCAGCATAGATAGAGCTTTGTCATCTCTTTTCTTTATTTTCAGTTCAATAGTGGCACTGTTGTTCGCAGCAGTAGAAGGAACATACTGTCCTTCTGTGATAGAAGTCCAGATTTCAAGGGTCGTTGTAGTTCACAGCTGCTTCAAAATGCACCTTCCATTTTATGAAGTTCTCTTGTCCAAGAAGTCTTGGAATCTTGTTCGTAGATACTTCCTAGTCTTCCATTTCAGCAGATTTGACTTTTCAAGCAGTCAACACACAGTAAAGCTTCAAGCTTTATCTCTAGCCTTCAGTCCCGTGTCCTTTAGCGAGCTTCCAATGCTTTGATACCAATTGTCAGGACCGAGAATTTGGTGCAAACCTTAATAAGGTTGACAAGAACACACAGACTCAATAACCCAAAGACCTATTGAATATCCTGGCGAGATCAGGTTATCCAATAGATGGGAATGAAGGTGTGATATAGAAACAAACGAAACAATAAATGATAATCAGTAGAGACAGATTCAAAGGTAAAGATTCATTGTATTTAATACATCATTCAATGAAACAGTGAAAGGAATGTCTAGGGTTTCATGAAAACGGCGGCGGCTGTACGAGGAGACAAAATGAATATTCGTTAGAATGTTTCTCGTATTTCGTGTGTGCCCGCTAAATGGAAACCTAGGATCATATTTATAGACCCTGAAATTCCTTATAGAATCCCTAATTATTACATAATGATTGATAAAAACAAATACAAGTGTAAGAGTCTTTGAGCATGATAAGCATCTTGCTCGAGCATACTCACTATGCTAGGTATGCTCGATGAGTGTCTTCAAGCATACTTTACTAAGAATATCTTCAGTGAAGATATTCTCCTCCAGCAAGCTTTCATTCCTCTTGACCAATCCATTCTTTTCTCGAATTAGTCCATCGAGCCAGCTCATTCTTCTTAATGCCTTCAATCCTGTCTTGAGACTTATTGAACAATCTTTAGCATGCTCGGATGTAAATCTTTCTCGGGGGACTGAACCATGCTCGAAGTCCTTGCTTGAACATATGACATCTTCTTATTGCATCCATGCTGGTCACCATGTGCTCGAACATCCTGTGCTCGGAATCACTTAGTTATAACTTGAATTATCAAGTTTTTTGCTCGATTGGCAATCCATACTCGATAGAAATACACTCTTGCTCGTTGAAGTGTAGCTTGCTCGAAGCCTTAACACTTAGAGGAATTAACCACCAAGGGTTCTGAAGACCTTGCTCAAAGTAGTAAAACCATGCTCGATAGTCTAAGCTTACTCGAAGTCCATACTTAGCCGTTTCATGAGGAGGTTGAGAAAATTCCAATCTTCCTTATCAAAAATCCGACTCAACAGTAAAGCTCAATAATAGACGTATTTAACGAATGTTTTTGGTTAGGATTCGTGTACCTTGTATTAGGGCTGATTTCACACACGAGTAGAGGGCTTTAGAGAGTCTAAACATCTATGAATTTCTTGGATTTTCAAGGAATAAGGGCTTAGTACAATAGTTAGTAGAAAACATGAATTTCAAAGGAAACAATTCGAGCTTCTGGTTTACCTTTTTAAAGGCGGCTATGGGGCCTTATGTGGGGCTGAAGTATGCCAAGAACAGGGTCACAAGAGGCCGATTACATTATGTGGAAACAAGATTTAAGGATATTACAAACCAAACATACACTTAGGAGCATGAAACTTATAATATTGATATGTAGGTGTGATACCCAGTTTAAGGGTGCTTCTTCGAGTCTTCCTCTTGGCAAAACACAGCAGAAAACAAGAGAGGATCAGAGGACTCCTAGGTCGGATCCAAGGATGGATTTAAAGCTATTATACATGAGAATTGAAATCAAAGATAAAAAGGATGAAACTTCCAAATTGTATTTATTTTTTTTCTAGTTTTTTTCAATCTAATAGTTCTTTGCAAATCAAATACTAAATAGATAACATTTAAAGAAAAAAAAATTAGGCCCAAAATCAGGGTTGTTACATTCTCCCAATGTTAAAGAAATTTCTTCCTAGAAATTTAATTTAGGTTATGTTTATCTAATACGATTATAAATATTGAAAACAATTACGGTTTCTAGCTGCTTGAAGATTCGATAGAGAACAGATGTTTTCAAATTGGAGTTCAAAAGAAAAGATTATCAATTTAGAGTACACGATTGTTCATTCGGACTATTTGAAAATCATGGAAGCACAATTTGAGGAGGTATTTGGGGGGGGGGGGTAATTAATTTTATACGTCAAACGGGAGCTTATGGGGACCTTAATAGTGCAAGATAAGTAAACCTAAAGAAGTGACACAAATCTTGGAATGACACTCGTCTTTATAACTTTCGTATCGTGGAACAAAATGCCCATGTGGAAGTTGATAGTAATTGCCTAGTTAGTGAGGTAGGCAGCCATGATATGGAAAAATTATTTTATTAAAACAATGTCCCCCTACGATTGATTCATTTTCTTGTTGATAATATTTGTTGTAAAGTCATTTTTCAATCTGTTTAGGGCTAGTCCTTCATGAAGTAGATATCGAATGTTCAACAGAGAGATAATGAAGCTTCAAGATGTTGCCAAATAGAGGACTTTCTGGCTTTTAGAGTACAATCATAGGAATTTAAATGGAGCATGAGAAAAATGAAATTGAATATTCAAGGAGACTTATTTTTTTGGATGTCTGAAGATTAGTCGGTAGCACCCAGAATCATGAATTCGTGACTCTATAGTCAAGCCTACTAGGCCGGGGTCATAGAGAGTTCCAAATCCATCACAACGGTCGTCATAAAGGCTTTAAACATTGGAGCCTTTAAACACACATATTTGGTGTAGAAGGGCCCTAATTGTCGGTTTCAAGTTTATGCAAGAAAATATTTCTTGAACTAAGTATTACATTAACAATAGAAATTTGATGTCAATATGGGAAATGACGTTCACATTATGAAGAGTAGGAGATCGTTTATATAACTCCAGAGATATCAATTATGGTATGTGGTCATTTGGAAAAGTTGTGATCGTTGATGTCTAACGATTAAACTTAACATCGTTTCGGGTTTGTCTTCATGGATAGTTGGTTATGGAAAGTAACTTGCCTTGTATTGGTCAAGAAACAAATATGGAAAGGAGAAGTCAATATGGCTGTATGTAGAAAAGATAAACATCCGGGCATAGTTTGTTGGTCTCGAATAATGTTGGAAAGGGATGCAAGTTCAATCTAGCTTATAATTCGGTAATGATTTGTGTGACACCCCAACCTAAGGCGGAAATGCCGGGACGTGATTCGATTGCTCACAGCTCGAAGACACTATCATACATAAAATGTGACAATATCTAATTAATTATTTAATTCAAATAATACACAATATTCAAATACAACAATACAATTCAAATAAATAAATACAATCAACTAAATTTAAGTTTGTCTTCAATATAACCCTAAGGTCTTTCTAAGTGTCCATCCTTCAACTCAGTCAACCTGCATATGCATAGAAAATGGAGTTTTGGTCAACAACACATGTTGAGTGAGTTTACCACAAATTTTGCAATAAAATAAGGATAATATAATAAATAAGCAAAACGTAATAAATGCGGTAATGAAATCAAACCATAAGCATGTAAGTTGTTGATTAAACCGTTGCCAAGCGAATCGGGCGGTGGTCTATAGAATGAGAATCCTCTCCAAGGGGATGTGTCAAACGAATGAATACAATAACACATAAGCACATAACAATTAGATTTGATTAATCACACACAATTACATGTTTGCTATTTTTGATATGTATGTATATATAGATACTAGTTTTAGAGCCCGTGTCACACACGGGATAATTCAAATTATAAAATTATAAGTAAAACAAATAATTACATAGCGTATATGGAAAAAAATGTATTACATCTATGCTTATATCTATACAATGTGTACATAAATTGATTTTATTTATATCACAAAATGATTTTTTTAAATGAACTTAATAAAAAAAATGCCCGTGCAAAATCGTTCCCGAGAATGCTTCTTTCTATTGAAAAATTCATTCTCGGTGTCATATATGTATAATTGAAAGAATTTTGGTTATGAACCAATTTTGAAAATAAAACTTCTCATACGATTGTAGTTCTAACCACTCAGCCTAAATACAATTACCTTTATTAATATATTTATTAATTTACCACCTATCAAAGGAAAGTATGATATTAAATTGTAGCAATGGATGTTCTTCAATAACTTTGTTTTTCTGAACTACATCATAAAAAAGATTTTGATAAGTTTCAGAGGGCTACTTGACAACATAAAAAATAGCATGTTAACCAATTCAATTTTGTGAATCTTTTGTTTCATTTGGGCATAGTTTTGCATGACATGTTTCCCATATAACGTTTTGATCACCATTGAAGGAAAAATTAATGTTGACATAAATATTTCAAATTTGATAAAAGTTAGAAGCATTGATAGGCATGGGGGTGGCATGTCGAAAGCGTTCGCAATTTTTTCTTAAAATTTTATAGTTGAGGGAAAAATAGTCAAATTGTCAAATCCTGAACCTTTTGATTATTTCAAAAAATGCCCTTAAAAATAAACTTGAAACACGAATCATGTTTAAAATTCTAACTTTCAAGTTTTTGACATTTTAAAGTCAACACTTTGAACTCATAACAAATTTAACAATAAATCTATTTTGCTTTCTCAAACTTTTAAAAATACTCAAAATTTTTATTTTTGACCAGTAATAAATTTTGACCAAAATGTAGTTAACTTGTACCAAACAATCTATTTACCAACTTTTGACCCGTAAAATCAAATTTAACTTTTACAAAAAACCCGAAACAATTTTCATTTGAGAAACATGATTTGTTGTTGACTTTTGGAATTTACCAAGTATTTTGAAATATATAGTAAAATAATATGTTAGTATTTATATTTATAAAATATATAAATATAGTGTAAAATGAAAGTGAATAATTATTGATTTATTACATATATTAGGGTATATTAGTTTTGGAGGAAAAAAATTTGTGAGAATTAACCAAAACATGACAAGTGTTCCCATTTATTTTACTTTATTAGAATAGGTAGATGTATGTATAGTATTATATACGCATATGTCCCCAAAACGTTTATGAAAATCAAGTAAAATAGGTGAATGATAAAACTCACCTGATCGATTGAGTCAAACGGGAATGAGTATGTCAAGAAAGTGGAAATCGCACTTTCAAGAATTACCGACAAAAATCCTATTTAAATAATAAAATATTATGAACGAATTATAAATGACGGAATATGTTTAATGAATTTGGGATTTCGATGAAATTTGAGTTACAATTATGACTGGTATGTTATGGATTGAACGATTGACATCTAATAATTATTGTTATTATTTAATTATAAAAAAATCATTGTTTATCATATAATCTAACTTACGAATAATTAGTTTTTGAATAGATATGAGTTGAAATATAAAATGATTTAAATGTATAATTAACATGAAATTTATATTTTAAAATTCTTTAACAAAATTCGTTGGCAAAAATATAATTAACACTCTTAATATGTTTTATTATAGTTTTTGTTTAAAAATAATACATATATATACATATATAAATATATACACGTCTAATAAATATAAGTAAATTTCATAAAGATACTTTAACAACGAGAAACTTTAATAATAATTTCGGTTATTAATAAAATAATAATGATTTATTATTAATAACAAGATATACATACGTGTATATATATATATATCCATATATATATATATATATATATATATATATATAAACGAAATCTTGTAATGAAACTAGTTGACATGAACCCGTTAACCTTTATGACGTCGGTTTGAATAAATATTGTTTATTTAATATTTAATATTAACCATAATATATTATATTTTATTAAAAATCATTCAAAACAATCAAAAACTAAGATAATCCAAAAAAAAGGTTGCTCGGACTCGAACCCATGACCTACTGCCGGAATTTGAACACACACCAGCCAACTGGGCTGCTGGGCTGGTGTGTCAGTTGCTTAATGTTTGGAAACAGTTTGATTTATACAAAAACTAAGTATACCACTTTGATTATAAACCCTAGGTAATGCAATCGATCAATCCGCTAAGAGTTTATACAATTAAGTTAGGGCTACTGTTAAACGATGTTATACGAACAGGATACACGTTCTAATTACCTCAGATGATTATGAAATCGGGGACAACGATGAACTACGTCGCCGGCGGCCAGAATACTATCCGAACAAGGGTCTACGGCCAAACTTAATACAATTAGAGTTAGGATTTTCAGTCGCCGGGCTATGGAGGAGGTGCAGACAAGATCAATTGAAATATTATGAAGCCTAGGTTATATAATTGATTTTTAGGGTTAGTAGGTTCCTAGATATCAATTAAGAGTTTTATTTGATCTTGTTTCTAAATTAATGGGGTTTGTTAGGCCGGTTAAGGTAAGAACAATCATAAACACGATTTAATTCCAAGTTTATGACGAGAATTGTGCATCAAGTAAGAGAAACGGGTCCTGGGTATGGCTAAACGGGTCATGGATCATGGGTTAACGGATCTGGTTAATGGATTATAACGGTTTTATACAGAAATTGCAATTCAGTCCATATAGATTGGAAATGGAAACATTATGAGATTAAAGTTTAGTTTGGGCTAAAAATGTATATTCTTTAAAGTTATATATATATTAAATATATAAATATAAATTGTATAGTAATTCCTCGATAAACGTAAAACTTTTCAGTGTTAAAATTTCCCGAGCAAAAAACGAGTCGGGTCATGAGTACCAAGTATGGGTTTGGAAAAATCCAGGATGTTACAATTTGAAAGTCCTATGGGTTTCAATCTAGCTTATTGCTATTCAACAAGGAAGATTTTATATATGCTTAATAACAAAATTATAATACTAATATAGATGATAGTAACAGAAGAGATAATTTTGTTAACGAAAATGATTAAAAAAATCATTGTCCTTATATAAAGATAGTTATGACTATTATTGGAAAAGAATCATAGTTATAACATGGTTAAAAACTAAATTGATTCACAAAAGGGTATTAATCTCAGCAGTTGCTTTTATTATTTTTGTTAGTAAAAATATAGTACAATTTCAAATTGGTTTTAATAGAAATATTGGTAATAATAATAGTAATAAAATTGTTAAAGTAACAAATTTATGTTAAAAAGATAACATTAATAATTACATTTATAGCTTTAATATTAATAAATCTAGTTTAAGATTAATAATAATAATAATAATAATAATGATGATGATGATGATTTATTGCTTTTCAAAATATTAATTTGATCATAAAAATATATACATAACTTTTTTTTTTATTTAACATAATTATGTGCAAAGTACGTGAATTATTTAAGTAGTGTGATGGAATTCGCGAGGGAGACGCATGAATAATTTGGAGAGCTTTATAAAAGAAAATGAAAAAAAAGATGTAAGTTGGCTTAAGTCGACATCAGCTTTCCGGGTTATCTCAAAATCTTTGATGCTAATTGAAAACAAAGAAGGGGGTTTTCAATTCTTGTAGAGAGTTAAGGAAATTGTTTCACCAGGGCCACCTTAATGAAATATGGTCATGATGGGCATGACGTACGTGATAAGTCTTAGTTGCTCTGAGTTAACTCATGCTTGTAAAGGCTTTTTCAAAATCTCTTCAGGATCATCAAAACGGTAGGGGATTAAGAAGTTCAACTAGTGGGGTAATGATGTTGGAATATGATTTGTGCTTCATAGTGAGTCGATACACTATTGTCTCGTTGAAACAATGACGAGGGCGTCAATTACAAGATGATACAATAATTAATTAAGCTGGTGGAAAAATATATTTTGTCAAGTGTAATGGTTGTTATTAGGAGTTATATGTTAATATTGGTATTTGATAATTTGTTGTTATAACTTAAACATATGGCGACCCAATAGGATTTCCAAGAATGCTCATGTGCCTGTAAAGTCACAATTACGTTCGCGACCGTAATTGCTAGTTCACCTCACAAAGCATTCCAGTAATCTCCCACTGTAGTCCTATTATGTGGGTTCTTTGTGTTTATAGTTTTATTTTGAACCAAAATTGTTACATCATGGAACTAATTGTGTGTGCAACAAGCTATAGTATATGCACACTCTTATCAACTAATATTGTCACATAACAATCAATCCTATAAATCAAGGCTTAAGAATATTAGGTTTTCTTAAAGTACTAAAAGGAGGTCAAAGCCTAAGCAATGTGGATGTCTTAATTTTCTAGTCCCAAGGTTTGTCGGTTAAAGCCTAGGAATCTCCAAGAAAACCTAATTCGCTAAAACGCAGGCTCTAATACCAATCTGTCACACCCCAACCAGGGGACTGAAGGTGACGATTGAATACCAATCAAAACACAGCAGAAATAAGGTAACAAATGTATATTAAGACACTAGGTCATGTTACAATTAAATATCAAATACAACTACAAGCTAGAAATTCAACTACCATCTAATTAGGGGATAGGTTCTACTATCCATCATGGCTTCTTTGGGTTAATCTCTATGGTTCGATGTAGGTCTTCTAAAAAGGGTTTTCTATCTCCAAACAAGATCCTGTCTAAATCTCTATATTTCCACATCTTGAGAAGAGGTACCTGAACACATGCTTAAAATAATTGGATCAACTAAAAAGTTGGTGAGTTCATGAGTTTATATTATGAAAACATTTATATAAAAATGATCTAAATAGTATGGTGCACATTAAGCAAGTTCACAATCAAGCCTGTGTCCACGACCTGTGAACATTTAAAATATATAAACCCCTTACCCAAACCCCTTATTGTTATGGGTCAAATTTACTTATGTCTGCCAACATAAGTTACAAAACTGTGACAATATATGTCACAATATAATCATTATATCATTCAGTGGGAGGTCGTCCATGATATAGGCCCATTATATGCGGGGTCTTCCCCATATAGTACTACCCATATATTTCGTGGCTCCTAATGGAGTTACTGATTGTGCTACAGTTTCGGGGATTGTTCACTGCAGCAACGTCGGTCTTGATTAATAATACACCAAAAATTTAAAAATATAGAAGCATGTATCCACCTAAAAATTTAAAAAAAAGAGTGCGTATGAACTCACTTTGGCCTATGCGTGAAGAAAAAAATACTAAAGAAATCTTGTATTCTACGTCATAAACATCTCCAAATGATAGGCATCCCTAAATGCATATAACATGACACTAAACATAATATGCATCATATTATATGTGCTTGTGACCTAAGTAGGTTAAGGTTATGTTTTTATTTAGGTTATTAAGGGTTATGGTTGGTTATCGCATTATGTGAAGGAACAAAGTGTTCTTAATTAGAATGTTTGAGTTTTGTCTTATGAGAATATAATTACGGTTCATGCTAGATTGATATATATCTAAATATATAGTTCACATATATTAATTAATAATAATAACAACAATAATGATGATGATATTCTAGTTTCGATTACTAAGTGCGGTCTAATAATGGTCAACGATTCAGTTTACTAAACATGTTAGTAACTTTTTACATATCTATACTTATTCACACTAACGTTTAGGCATTTACATATTTTAAATAATATGATTTCGGGTTAGATTAATCCTTAGAATAAAACTTTAGATATTGGAAAATGAACTAGCTTCTTAGTTATGAGATTATATTCAATGTGCAAGAGAGTATAAAGTTTTTGGTATTCAAGTAATATAAATTATCTCAGTTTATAAATTGTAAAAATAGATATTTTGGATTTATTTATTTTAAAGAAAATGTATGTGGTTCGAAAATATATGTTTCTAGTTGCCTGTTTAGGTATATATCGCGTTTTATAAAGCTTAGTCGTTTAATTAGGGTATAGTTTATTAAAAAAAACTTAGGAGAACATTTTATAATAGTTGTAAGTGTAATTTAATGAAAATACCATGTTTGTGTAAAAATTTCTAGTAAATATGAACTTTCTTTTGTTTCGAGTTTTTAACGCGTTTAACTCGGTTTTTACCATGTCGTTGACTCGTAAATCAAATCAAGGTGATTCTTTTTTCTAAAACCCATAAAATACTTTAAATTTACTATAAGAGTTATGCTTTTAGCACTTTTTAGTAAAATCTGTATGGTTTTCACATTTAATCCTTTATATACATACATACATAATGTCGGTTTAACGGTTTTAATGTTGTGCAAAATGGGTTTTCAAGCAAAGGATCATTATGTAGAGATTAGGGTGTTTAGCTTACTGGAAATTTAGTGTTTATAATGTTTTGGTTGTTATGGATGTCATTTGTGCCTATATGATGTGTAAAACTCAATAATAGAAGTATTTAACGAATGTTTTCGGTTAGGATTTGTGTACCTTGTATTAGGGCTGATTTCACACACGAGTAGAGGGCTTCAGAGAGTCCAAACATCTGTGAATTTCTTGGGATTTGAAAGAATAAAGGCTTAGTACAATAGTTAGTAGAAGACATGAATTTCAAAGGAAACAAGTCGAGCTTCTAGTTTATCTTGTTGAAGGAGGCTCTGGGGCTTTAGGTGGGGCTGAAGTATGCCGAGAACAAGGTCACAAGAGGCCGATTACATTATGTGGAAACGAGATTTAAGGATATTACAAACCAAACATACACTTAGGAGCATGAAACTTATAATATTGGTATGTAGGTGTGATACCCGGTTTAAGGGTGCTTCTTCGGGTCTACCTCTTGGCAAAACATAGCAGAAAACGAAAGAGGATCAGAGGACTCCTAGGTCGGGATCCAAGGATGGATTTAAAGCTATTATACACGAGAATTGAAATCAAAGATAAAAAGGAGAATGAAACTTCCTGGGATTACTTAACGGCTTCTCCTTTGATTGATTCCAGCCAATCATAAGGGTTCAATGGTGTGTTTTGGCTGTGATTGAGGGATTATGATCCTAGCAAGAGTTTAGAAGAGTTTCATGAGCATAAAGTGTTTTGAACTCACAAAACAACAAGAGTGCAAACTCACCTATTATACCTCTAGAGCTCGTGACCCTTTCGGGCTGATGTCGGGTCGTTTATGGGCATCAAATGCATCTGGGAATTCAACCAAACTAAACATTATGAAATCCTTGGAAGTGGGATAAAGAATCAACGAAATCAGAGTTCGTTTGATACCTTAAACAGGATGACAAAGTAAAAGTATCACTGCAATTTTAGTTCTTGCACGGTATTGACATTAAGTCGATTTGGAGGTCAAAATCATGAAAAAACGAGGTGAGGCCGATGTGAATCTTTCAGGAGGAGATCTGGGTCTACAAAGTTGACTTTAGAATGCGGGTAGAATCTAAGTGAAAGATTTGGTTGAGATATAGGGAGATTTCTTGATATTTAGAAGATATGGGGATGTAAAGCCCGTTAATTCCGGTTTCAAAAATTAAAGCTTATAGAGTATGTATAATTCTCGGGATTTATCCGACGTTTCTTGGAAGCCTTTACATCATCCCGGTACGTCTTATCGCTTAACATTTCTTCCAAGTTGCATTAATATTAAATTCCGAGGGCTAGAATGAAAATGTTTTATAATATAACACTAATAAAAAAAAATAAACCTAGTAGCTGCTGCTGTCCGATCGGCCAAGAGACCAGCCCCCCTCCCTTCCTTGCTTCGACTTTTTGATCAATTCCAAGCTCCTAGAAGTAGTTCAAGGTATGTACTACAATCCCCAACACTCTTTTTGTTCACCCCTAATCGTTTTTTGATGCTCAATTTTGCCGAAACTTTTCGTTGGACAGATTTTAGGCCAAGGTGTGATTGACCCACTTCCCATGGATAAAAATTAGAGTTTCCGGTGTAGAAAGACTCCCAGGTATGGCATTTACATCATATTAAAATTTCGTGGCCATTGGAGGTGTTTAGGTCGGTCATTCGATTTTAGTTCGAAAACTAGGGTTTATCGGGTGTAGAATTGTAAACTGTTGAGTTTGATGCATTAATCGGTTGGATGACCAACCGAATCAGTTTTCATGGCCCTAGGGGAGTCTAAGGGCTATGGGAAAATTATTTTTTTGATGCTCGGGGCTGTTTTGGTTGGTGCTTGGTCAATCGAGTCGGCGGCGCGCGAATTTTCGTTTAAATGTTAAATTGAGAGTTGTAAAAAGGAACCGTCAACCCTATCAACTCGGGTGATGTAATTATGATGAATGAAAAGATTAAAATGGGAATTTGGCCCATTTGGGGATGATTCATTTAACAATTTGTTTTAAGGTTTATTACGCGCGTATTTGACTCGATTTGATTGCCGACAGGCAAGTGGTGCATCATGGTTAGCCCCGACCGTAATAGTAGGGTGGATTTGGTTAATTGAATGTTGTTGGGCCTCGGGCCAAGTGTTGGGCCTCGGGCAAAGTTGTTGGGCCTCGGGCAAAGTGTTTGGGCCTTGGGCTAAGTTGTTGGGCTCGAACAACTTAGCGCCGAATGAAATGAAGACTTGCTTGATAAGGGCTTTATTCGACCGAGCATCTCGCCTTGGGGTGCCCCGGTCTTGTTAGTTAAGAAGAAGGGCGGTAGCATGCGAATGTCCATTGACTACCGTGAGTTGAATAAGCTCACTAATAAAAATGGGTACCCGCTTCCGAGGATCGACGACTTATTTGATCAGCTCCAAGGGGCTAGTTGGTTCTCGAAGATCGACCTTAGGTTCGGGTATCATCAGCTGAAGATTCGGGAGGAAGATATTCCTAAGACTGCCTTCGGCACTCATTGTGGACATTATGAATTTCTGGTGATGTCTTTCGGTTTGACCAACGCACCGGCTGCGTTCATGGATCTTATGAACCAGGTTGTAGACCGATGCTCGATCGTCCGGTTATTGTGTTCATCGACAACATTCTTGTGTACTATAAAAGTGAATCCGATCACGCCGGTCATCTCTTGGAAGTGTTGGAGGCTCTGCGGAAGAACAAACTGTATGCGAAATTTTCTAAGTGTTCCTTCTGGTTGCGTGAGGTTCAATTCTTGGGTCATGTTATTAACCAAGTTGTATTCTGGTTGACCCTGCAAAGGTGGAAGCCGTGAATGAATGGGAGTCTCCTAAGTCTCCATCTAAAATCCGTAGTTTTCTGGGTTTGGCGGGGTATTACCGCCGCTTTATTCCCGATTTTTCGAAAATTGCTTCTTCACTGACCAAGTTGACTAAGAAGAGTGTTAAGTTCTTTTGGGGTACGGAACAGGAGGAGGCTTTTCTCGAGTTGAAGAACATATTGACGCATGCCCCGATTTTAGCTTTACCTGATGGCACCGATGATTTGGTAGTGTATTCTGATGCCTCTTACCAGGGGCTTGGGTGTGTTTTGATGCAGTGAGGTCGAGTCATCGCTTATGCCTCACGGCAGTTGAAGCCTCACGAGGCGAATTATCCTACTCACGATTTGGAGCTTGCGGCCGTTGTGTTTGCGCTTAAGTTGTGGCGGCATTATTTGTACGGTGTTCCCTGTGTTATCTATACCGATCATAAGAGTTTAAAATATTTCTTTGAACAAAAGGAACTGAATATGCGTCAGCGTCGATGGTTGGAGTAGATTAAGGATTATGATTTGGATATTATGTACCACCCAGGTAAGGCTAACGTGGTGGCTGACGCGTTGAGCCGGAAGGAGAAACCGAAGCCGATTCATGTAAAATCTTACCAGCTCATCCTTAAACCCGATATTTTGAAGCAAATAGCCAGCGTTCAAAATGAGGTTTTGCAGGTGGAATGGATTATGTCCGAACGTGTTTGGGGTCAGGAGAAATTGTTGGAAGACGTCGGTGACAGGGTGAAGTATAAGGATGGCCGTTTATGGGTACCGAAGTATGGGGGATTCAGAGATAAAATTTTGGATGAGGCACACAAGTCGCGCTACTCTATTCACCCGGGCGCAACCAAGATGTACCAAGACTTGAAGAAAAATTATTGGTGGCCTGCGATGAAATTTGAGGTGGCTCAGTACGTGAGCAAGTGTTTGACGTGTCTACAAGTTAAGGCCGAGCATCAGAAGCCGTTTTGGAAACTTCAGCCGTTGGAAATACCTGAGTGGAAATGGGAGCATCTTACTATGGATTTCGTGACTAAACTGCCTCGTACTCCTAGGGGTAATTATGACACCATTTGGGTAATCATGGATAGACTGACCAAGAGCGCTCACTTCTTGCCGATTCGAGAGACTTTTAATTCTGAGCAGCTGGCCGATGTGTTTATTCGTGAGATTGTCTCTAGGCACGGGGTTCCGGTATCTATTGTTTCGGATAGGGATACGCGTTTCACCTCCAGGTTTTGGAAAATGTTTCACGAGGAGATGGGCACAAAACTCCTCATCAGTACTGCTTATCATCCGCAGATGGATGGTCAGTCCGAGAGGACCATTCAGACTCTCGAGGATATGTTGCGGGCTTGTGTTATCGACTTTGGTGGTAGTTGGGACCGTCACTTACCGTTGGTAGAGTTCTCGTATAATAACAGTTATCACGCCACGATTGTGATGCCACCGTTTGAGATGTTGTATGGTAGGAGCTGTAGGACTCCAGTCTGTTGGGGTTCCATTGGTCAGAAGCAGTTGGGTAGTTTGGAGGTGGTCGAGGCTACGACTGAGAAACTCGACAAGATTAAACATTTATGAAGGCCGCGCAGGATCGTCAGAAGTCTTACGTAGATAAAAGGGGAAGGCCTATTGTGTTTGAGGCTGGGGATCGGGTTATGTTAAAAGTTTCTCCCTGGAAGGGCATTATTCGTTTTCTTAAGAGGGGGAAGCTCAGTCCGAGGTTTATTGGTCCGTTCCGTATATTGGCCCGAGTCGGTGAGGTAGCATATAGGTTGGAATTGCCCGAGGAGCTCGCGGGGATTCATCCGACTTTTCACGTGTCCCATCTGAGGAAATGCTTAGCGGATGAAGAGGCCCATGTGCCTCTCGATGATATTGAACTCGATAGTAAGCTGAACTACGTTGAACAACCGATTGCTATTCTTGATTGTCAGGAGAGGCGTTTGAGGAATAAGGTGGTTAGACAGGTGAAGGTGCAGTGGAAACACCGTAGGGGTTCCGAGACCACTTGGGAGTCCAAAGACGAGATGATGAAGCATTATCCGCAGTTGTTCCTGTCGCATCGGGATTCAGGGACGAATCCCATTGTAAGGGGGTGGACTTGTAACGCCCGTTAATTCTGGTTTCAAGAATTAAAGCTTGTAGAGTATGTATAATTCTCGGGATTTATCCAACTTTTCTCGGAAGCCTTTACGTCATCCCGGTACGTCTAATCGCTTAACATTTCTTCCAAGTTGCATTAATATTAAATTCCGGGGGCTAGAAGGAAAATGTTTTATAATATAACACTAATAAAAAAAATAAAATAAACCCTAGTAGCAGCTGCTGTCCGATCGGCCAAGAGACCAGCCCCCCTCCCTTCCTTGCTTCGACTTTTTGATCAATTCCAAGCTCCTAGAATTAGTTCAAGGTATGTACTACAATCCCCAACACTCTTTTTGTTCACCCCTAATCGTTTGATGCTCAATTTTGCTGGAACTTTTCGTTGGACATATTTTCGGCCAAGGTGTAATTGATCCACTTCCCGTGGATAAAAATTGGAGTTTCCGGTGTAGAAAGATCCCCAGGTATGGCATTTACATCATATTAAAATTTCGTGGCCATTGGAGGTGTTTAGGTCGGTCATTCGATTTTAGTTCGAAAACTAGGGTTTATCGGGTGTAGAATTGTAAATTGTTGAGTTTGATGCGTTAATCGGTTGGATGACCAACCGAATCAGTTTGCATGGCCCTAGGGGAGTCTAAGGGCTGTGTGAAAATTATTTTTTGATGCTCGGGGCTGTTTTGGTTGGTGCTTGGTCAATCGAGTCGGCGGTGCGCGAATTTTCGTTTAAATGTTAAATTGAGAGTTGTAAAAAGGAACCGTCAACCCTATCAACTCGGGTGACGTAATTATGATGAATGAAAAGATTAAAATGGGAATTTGGCCCATTTGGGGCTGATTCGTTTAACAATTTGTTTTAAGGTTTATTACGCGCGTATTCGACTCGATTTGATTGCCGATGAGCGAGTGGTGCATCATGGTAAGCCCCGACCTTAATCGTAGGGTGGATTTAGTTAATTGAAGGTCGTTGGGCCTCGGGCCAAGTGTTGGGCCTCGGGCCAAGTGTTGGGCCTTGGGCTAAGTGTTGGGCCTTGGGCCAAGTGTTGGTCCTCAGGCAAAATTGTTGGGTCTTGGGCCAAGTTGTTGGGCCTTGGGCCAAGTGTTGGGCCTTGGGCCAAGTTGTTGGGCTCGAACGACCCATTAGGCAAGAGTGTAGGTTCCCAGCCGGATCTACACAAGATATCGCGTTCTACGTAGGTGCGGAATCCTTACGTAAGACGTTACGAGTATAGAAAACAATACGAGCTAACACACGATACGATAATCAAACACACGTTGTATTCCAACCGTAAACACGTGATACTATGATCACTGAATACAAAACTCTCTGACTCGAATACACGAATAAACTAAACTCTTAATAAATCAATAAGCCGTAAACAAACATCTTATATAGACACGACAACTTCGCCTGGCATGTTCAGGCGAAGTTGTCCCTAACTTCGCTTGTCTAACAAGTTCGCCCATATAAGCGAACTTGTTAGCAACTTCGCGTACATACAAAACTCAAATCTAACTAACACGATTACAGACACTCGACACTGAGCTACTGACATCATGCACCAACAGACTCCCCCTTGGCAGTAGCTTCATCTCTTTAGCTTCAAACACGTGTCTAGTAATCTTCAATCTTCTATCTTCAAGCATGCACTCCTTCTCGAACACAAACCGAGACAACTCTTTGATATTTCCTCGCTTCGTCTTTCCAAGCAGGAATATAAAATATCTTCTTATCATTCAACACCTGCAAATCAGCTTGCGATAAGTTTACCAAGTGCATCGGATCATAAACTCTTAGCACCTCTTGTTCATCCTCGTCTTCCATCACTGCCTCAGCTGTCTCACAATCTACATACCACCACTTCAGGTCTTTAAGCACATCCTTGGGCATTAATTTCATCGGTACTTCTTTCAAACATCGGATCGGTTTATACTTCATAATCATCCAAGGTTTTCCATCAGCTCTTAAACCTCTATCCTTGTCTTCAACAAGTTTTCCCTTTTGTGGTTTCAACAGCTCAAATTTCTTCTCTTTTATACTTTCTTTCCACACAATCTTCCCAATGACTCTAGCCATATTATCGTCACTTCTGTTTATCAATCCCAATCTGGCTAAGTCTTTCACTTCACATTCTGGCAGTGTATTCAATGATCTCAACATCCTTCTAAAGTACTGAACACCGTCATACCTTTTAATCACGAAGAGCCTCAACTGCTCATCATATATCCAGCAAATAATCCCTTTCTTCACTTCAGCATAGCCTTTAATGTTGTAACTCTTCTTAAACATTGTAGGGACCGCCGGTTTCTTCGTTTTGACGAACCACTGAGCATAGCCTTCTTTCCATCTAGGCTGTTCTTCCCATTCAGTCTTATCACTTCCAATCTGTTGACTCATATCTATCTTCTCAACATCTGGTATCTCATGCTCCACATTCTCTTCTACTATCTCTCCTTCTTCTATCTCATTATCAATAACAATCTCTTCTCCAATCTTCTCTATCACATCACTCGGTAGTACATCATCATCACCAACCAAACCATCATCCATCTCCTCTACGTCCACTACCACCACATCATCATCACCAGCTGCAGTTGTCGACTCCCCCTGAGTTGTGGAAGTTCCAAGAGCTTAATCAGTTCTTGGCAACTCACCACCTGCATCTTTCGATGCATTGGGATCATCGTCTCTATCATTTCGTCTCTTGGTCCTCAACTCATCGCCTTTACAGCTCGTCTCCCCCTGAGATGCCAAGAACTCCTTGAAAGCATCTATGATTTTTCCATGTTCTACCAGCAGGGACGACTGCATCTGATTCTCTGCAACTAGGCGCTGAATAGCCTGGGTCTGGATAAGATTAATCCTTGACTGCTCTGCCACGACCCGTTCAAGTGCTGCTATTCGTTCAGAGTCTGATAGGGTTGCATCGAAATCGAACCTCATATGTGATATATCTTGAGTGTACTGAGGAGGGATTTCCGATGTCACCGGGACCTCATAAGTAGAAATAGACGTAACCGCAGGTGGTATCGTCACCGATAACCCTGCAGTGGCCACAACAGTCGACTCGATAAATTGTGCCACGACCTCCGATGGAGTAACAGTCGGAGGCGGCAACGAACGATCTCAGGAGCCGAAAGTTGGAAAGTAGTGGGTGGGAGGCCAAATGCAGATGAGGTAGCTACCACGGGAACATCCGTAGCGCTTGGCCTTGTAACCTGTAATGATGAGGGAACCACTGTCATACCGGATAGTGCTGGTGGAGTGAAACGTACCACCCTAGAGCTCTCACCGGCTCCCGATCCTGCACCTATCCGTTCCCTTCTTAACCTCCGGATCAACTGTTGTACCTCTTCCTCATAATCTGACTCGCTGTCATCATCTGTTCTCTTTCTTTTCCCATGTAGTCTTTCTCGAGTTACCATAATCCTTCTTGCCTCTGCCACTTCATCATCAGAATCAGAACCAGCCACTGTAGCAGCTATCCTAGTAACATTCACAGTCGACACTTGGGCTACCGATACCTGTACGTTTTCCTCTGGATCCACCCGATCCATATCAAAGAAGCCTTGACCACCAAATTCTGCATCAAGGTCCACGTTCTCCTCCGGTGACACAACAGGTGCAGCATGTATAGCTTGAGGTGCTCCTGCCAGTTGTGGTGCCGAGTCCCTAAACTCGTCCCCACGAGCAGGTACATACCCCGGGTTGATTAAGTACCCAAACAGTGGAGTATGCCGAGGACGGAGCTCAGGTTTGCTCCTCGCACTGGAGGATCTACATTGGGCGAAGATCCGTTTATTCACACTCTCAACGTATCGGATCGGACGGCGCTGAGGAAGCGTTGGAGCAACATGATTAAAGATCATTTGAAGAAATCTTGGATACATGATAAATCGCTCACGCGCCATCGCTCTTCTTTGACGATCAATCTCATAAAAGACCATCTGACTAAAGCTGTATCGCTTGTTGTAAGTCAGAGCAGTCATTGTTGACTGCATGGTCGCGCCCATGCCATCAGTGCCCGCCTTTCTCCCTGACATGCAAACAATCATAACATGTATGAGAAAGCGCCACTGGTCAAGTAAAAATCCTTTCCTCCTCTGCGTATCCCCCAAGGGACCAGAGTATCCCATTCTCAAAAACGCTCCATCACGGAAAGGAGCTACAAACTCTGTTGGGTCATCCCTTGTCTCATTTCCAAATCGTAAAGCCGCCCGGATTTGTTCAGAAGAGAACTGAACAATCTGATTGTTGACTGTTGCGCGCATCACCGGGGGTTCGACTCTACAGTCATATTCCACAGTCTGCCAAAAATCCTCAATGTTGGGCAAGGATATCGGTAGAGTTGTTGTAATCGCATGGAATATCCGCGAGCGTAACAGAAATGTGATGATTTCGCGGAAATCATCAACTCCGCTCGCCTCCGGGTCTAATGTTATGTACATGTTGTGACCCGGGAATAACTGCCTCTGGTTATCACCTCCGTCATCACTGCCTGCACCACCTGCTCCAGCAACAGCAGCCATATCTGCAACAAACAGGTTAAGTTAGATAAACGTCAAAGCGAATCACAAGTTCGCCTGTTACCATGAGCGAAGTTGTGATCTATTCTATACAGGCGAAGTTAAAGGTGGGGCGAAGTTGGGAAACAACTTCGCTTCAACTTGAACTTCGTCTGATAACTGTTAAGTACAAAGGTCCAGGCGACGTTAATGATAACTTCGCCTAACCACAACATCGCCTCATAAACTGTTTTAAAAATTAATAATCAGGTGAAGTTAAACCTCAGGCGAAGTTACGGATAACTTCGCCTAAACTGTAACTTCGCCGAATTCGAATCGGCAACAGATAGGTTAATGGAACGACGTGTAGATGATGATTTTGGAGATCGAGGACTCCGTAACACATGATTTTATGAAGTTTTAGACGTTCAAGTAGTTTACTATCACGTAATAACAAGTTTGAAATCGGGTGTTTAAGGTTCGAAAGAACGAGGTCGTTTATCGAGTCGAAACGACCGATGATTAACCTCAATAGACAATGATAATATGATAATCGAACCCTACACACCTTGAATCAAGGATTGGAATCGAAATAAGAACATAGACGCTTTAGATCGATAAGTTCGCTAAGGTTGACAGTAAGTTCGCTGGTTTTTGGAAATTAATAAATCGTCTGACCTTAAAACTTCTTTATATAGGGTCAAAGTTAGTACAGGCGAAGTTATCGATAACTTCGCCTATTCCAGGCGAAGTTATGAACAAGTTCGCCGGTATTTACAAAACAAACCCCTATACTTTGAACAATTTTCAATAAAGTTTTAAAACATCCTTTAAAGCGTTAAATGATACGATCAAGACCAAGTAACCAGGTATAAAATCAAACAATTACAAAAGTAACAAAAATTTAAAAAATTAAAGTACACGGGATCAAATTTCAGTCTCGACAGGGACTACCATGTTTTAGAAAAGATCCGAACAGGATCATACTAATTACGTGACTGTCACATAGATCCATGTTCAGCTGTATTATGACATAAAGAAACAGGTTGTAAGCAGGTAATATACTTAAAATGGTTTTCATTGTTTATGTGATACGGGTTAGGTTCAATTAAGCTCAAAACTTAAGTGGGCAACAACTCAGATTATGATGCCTCCTATCTATTCTCAAAGCGTATTTGGCTTTCCCCAAGTCACCCCGAATTGACCTCGACCCGTAGGGTCTGATTAAGTAACAATTACTCTTCGATCTTAGACTCTGCTTCCTATTCACCTTCTTGCGTCTTGATTGATAATCATTAACATTATGAACTCTAGAAATTTTTTTTTTTATTATTTTTATTTAACATGTATATACACAACTTCACGTAGAAAACAACTGCAAGTCCCGAATCTGGATCACTGCAGCGTCTTAACACGCTATCTTCACGGGAATCAGAACATTCACGGGCTCGTGTATGACTGGGTAATCGCTTTTCTGCCTATCATTCGGAAAGATATGTATGAAGACATGCACAACTCTTAAGGAGTTTCCACATAAAATCGAGTAGATTTAGTTAGTATCACTTCTACTTTTACGCACCAAAAAAAGCTACCATGATATACAATGACTGTTCTAAAGTCTTTTAGGCCTAATAACTTCACTAGTTAAGCACATAGAATCAGTATATCTATCACTTTCAAAGGTTGGATCAATTTTCTGTTAACCATAGTAAAGGTACTTCTTACGAAGTAATAGACTTGAAAAATAATTTCATCTCCCGAAAAGAAAAAATTTAACATCAATCGCCCCGACCAAATCAAAGTCTTCAGGGAAACGGCTATCCCGAAGATCCAATGGATCAGCTGGACCGACCACATACTAGTATGTGTCCTTCTAACTAAGTATGATCGACTAATTTTCAGCGAAAGAATGAAACCACATCATAAACCGCCCCGGTCACTTTCAGTCATCTGGTTAATGGCTATCCTCATATTCTACAAGTAGAAATGAGGACCAAACATATCCGAAGATATGTCATTCAAACTAAGGCAACCGACATAATTTTAAGCGATGGTGACGTTTTTTTTTTTTTTTTAATTCAAACACAAACATATGACATGGTTACTCGGGATTGATCATCCCATTCAGCTCAACAAGGTTTTGAAATCTAGTTTTGTCAAACGCTTTCGTGAACAAGTCAGCGAAATTATCTAACGTGTCAACCTTTTCGAGCACAATCAGTTTCTTCTCAGCACAATCCCGTATAAAATGATGACCAATGTCAATATGTTTAGTTTTACTGTGCTTTACGGGATTGTTAGTTACTGAGATAGCAGCAGTGTTATCAATGCAAATAGGAGTAAATGAGAAATTCAGACCATAATCGCGCAACTGTTGTTGAATCTAAAGAACCTGGGAGCAGCAGTTGGATGCTGCCATGTATTCTGCTTCACAGGTTGAAATTACGACTGAGGTCTGCTTCTTGCATTGCCACGACACTAGTCTGCCACCAAGAAACTGACATCCACCAGTTGTAGACTTCCGACTCTGATTGCACCCTCCATAATCAGAATCTGTGTAAGCGACTAGCTCCAAGTCTCCTCCTCTCGAGTACCACAACCCCAGCTTCGGCTTGCCTTTGAGATACCGCAGTATCCTCTTCGCACCCTTCAAATGAGATTCTTTTGGGTTTGCCTGAAAGCGTGCACAAAGACAAACAGCAAACATTATATCAGGCCTAGAAGCAGTTAAGTACATTAAAGAACCTATAATTACCCGATATTGGGTTGGGTCCACGTCTGCATCGTTGTCTGAATCAGCACCCAATTTGTGATTGACGCAGACTGGAGTATCATATGGAGTGCTGTCCTCCATCTAGGAGCGTTTGAGAACATCATGGACATACTTCGTCTGATGAATGAACATCCCGTCTTTCTTCTGATCAACCTGCAATCCTAAAAAGAAAATTAGTTCACCCATAGCACTCATTTCAAATCTCTTCTTCATGACGGCCTCAAACTCCTGACACATGGCGACCTTTGATGCAGCAAAGATAATGTCGTCCACGTAGACTTGCACCAGCAGAAAGTCGCTACCCTTTCTCTTGAAGAACAATGTGCTATCAATCTTACCTCTTTCAAACTCATTCTCAAGCAAGTAATCCGATAAGGTTGAATACCAGGCACAAGGTGACTGATGTAGTCCATACAGCGCTTTACTTAGCTTGTACACGTGATCGGGAAAGTCAGGGTCAGGAAAACCCGGAGGTTGCTCAACATACACAACCTCGTCGACTTTACCGTTTAGGAACGCACTCTTCACATCCAACTGAAAGACCTTCATCTCCTTATGAGCAGCAAATGCCAAAAACAGCCGAATGGCTTCCAATCTTGCCACAGGAGCAAACACTTCATTGTATTCAATCCCCTCTTGCTGATTAAAGACTTTAACAACCAGCCTCGCCTTGTTCCAGATAACAATCCCTTTCTCATCTCTCTTACATTTGAAGATCCATTTCGTGCCTATCGCATGCACATTCTTCGGTTTTTCAACCAAATTCCATACTTCCATTTTCTTAAACTGAGCTAACTCTTCCTGCATGGCTTCGACCCACGAGCTGTCCTTAAGAGCCATTTGATAGTTCTTTGGTTCAATCTGGCTGATGAAGCAGGTGTACAAGCATTCGTTGATAATGCCCGTGTCTTTAATGCATGTGTAAACACAGGTGTGCTCATTCAAGCTTTTTCTTGTTTGTACACCAGCGGACAGATCACCTATCACGTTCTCCAAAGGATGATCTTTGTGAATTCTCGTAGTCGGAACCGAACTGACATTCAGATTATCTTCCAAGTTCGAAGATAGCTCATCAATGGGTGATTGATGTTGAGAGTGAAATGGATTGATGAATTCCTCTTCAGTAGAGGCAGCAGGGGTATTGACAGCATTTGACGAGGAAGGCTGACATTCATCATACTGTGGTCGTTGCACCAAAGTGTCTTCCTCATCGCATATCATCTTCGTAGCAATTCTTTCCTCAACTTCTGCAAAATCCAGATAAGGTATGTTAAAAGATTTAAAAAGTCTATCATAGTCGAAAACCCCAGCGGGTCCCGAGCTTGGTTTTGGTGATTTGTAACTTGTGATATCAGTGTTACACACCACCTCAACCTTGCTGTTCGATGTATTAAAGACCCGTCTGTTGGGAGTCCCAACAACGTATCCGACTAAGATTCCTTTGTCGGCTACTTCACCAAATTTAGAATTGGTCTTTAATATCGAACATGGGGACCCGAATGGTTCAAGACCACTCAAGTTGGGCTTTCTCCCATGCATAAGTTCATAACAGGTTTTATTTAATCTTTTAACAGTTAACACTCTATTAAGGATATAACAGGCTGTTGCAACAGCTTCAGCCCAGAACACCACGGGAAGTTTCGAATCAGCCAGCATGGTTCTGGCTCCTTCAATTAAAGTTCTGTTCTGCCTCTCAGCCACTCCATTTTGTTGCGGAGTATACGGTGCGCTGTATTGGTGTTCTATCCCCTTCTGTAAGCAGAAGATCTCCATCTCATAGTTCTTGAACTCAGTTCCATTGTCACTCCTGATGAATTTAACCCGTTTCCCCATGATATTCTCAACCTTGGTAATCAAATTCTTTACCATCTGCACTGTTTCATCCTTTGACTTCAAAAAATATACCCAGGAATATCGAGAGAAATCATCAGTGATCACCAAGCAGTAAGATGTTCCTCCTAGACTTCTTACATTCACGGGACCGAAGAGATCCATGTGAAGTAATTCTAGGGTACTGACAATTGAATTGACCTTCTTGGTGTGATGGGATTTCTTGTGTTGCTTTACCTTTTTGCATGATAAGCATTTGTCTTCAAAGTTGAAATTCTTCAAGGGAACACCCAGCATAAGCCCATTTTTTACAAGGTAGTTCATTTTCCGAAGATGAATGTGCCCCATTCTCCTATACCACAACTCGAACTCCGATTCAGTTGCTTTTGACAGAAGACACGATTCTTCTGTGGCCATCTCAGTAGACCTCATGTCCATGATATACGTATTCTTCACTCTTGGAGTCTTCATAACAATCCAATCCTCTGGTATCTTAAAACCAGGATACAACACAATCGCTTCATTCTTTGTAAAATGTACGGTGTAGTCTTTGTCACAAATCTGCGAAACACTCAGCAGATTGTGCTTCAGTTCTTCAACAAAATTTACTTTCTCCAAAGTCATCTTTCCATTTGACACCGTCCTTATTCCTGTAATCCTTCCACCGCTCTCTCCTGCGAAACTCACTCTTCCTCCTTGAACAGGTTTCAAGTCGTGTAACAATTTCTTGTTACCCGTCATGTGCCGGGAACAGCCGCTATCCACAACCCATTGATTGTTGGCAGCCCTGTTTAACTGTTCCTGCACGATTAAAGCAGATGATTAAAATCTGGGGACCCAAGACCGATTGGTCTTGGGTCGATATATTCCGTACCTTGGTTGTCCAAAGTTAGTATCATAATAATTTCTGTGAGTCCTAACAGGATACCTTCTTGTGGATTGACTATGAGGCCATCCAAACCTTCGTGAATTAAAAGAATTATTACTTAAGGTTTGGTTGTTAGCAGTGAAAAACTAAGATCTATTTCTTTGAAAACCTTGATTAGTCCATTTTCTGAAATTTGATGGGTTTTCATTTTTACCATTATATTGATTAACGTTAGTTCTTTTCTCAGATTTTGAAGTCCTCACACCTCTGAATTTCTGCTTCAGAGGGCAATCAGCAACAAGGTGTCCTAATTGATTACATCTAAAACAAATCCTGTGTCCAACTTTCTTATCAAAAGTTGTCTTAGATGTTGAGGCTGTATTACTGCCCGTTTGTCTCACATATGGTGGGACATACGGGTTTAGTGGAGACTTCTTTTCAGGTGTTTTATTTTTCTCTCCACTTTTTGGTAACACTTCCTCTTGTTTTGTCTCACTCGACTCAGAAGACTTGTCTGAGTTAGATGAGACAGGACTCGGAATAGAAATCTTAACACTTGCAACAGGCTCACTAACTTCTGGTTCTTTAATAGTAACTTGAACTGGAACTGTCTGACCATAGTCAACATCAACAGATTTCTGATTACTAGGATCATAAGTGTAATTATGATTGAAAGGTGGTGGAACTTCATGATAACCAATTCCTCCCCTTTTTGGGGAACCTTGATCACTAACGAGGTGATCAAGTATAGCGGAGGAATTTCTGAATTGCTCAAGTTTCCTGTTAAGTTCCACCACTTTTACCTGGTGATCAGCTATCTGTTTTTCCCTTTCAGCTATTAGTTTGGTTTTCTCTTCTAGAACTTCATAGCTAAGATCAATCACTTGAATTTTTTCAGCAAGCTTTGCTTTAAGACTTTTAATATCTTTCTCACTAGCTTTAATTTTTACTTTGTAACTATTTTCTCTAGCTTTTGTGAAATGATGATCTTCTTTTAAAGTTTTAAATTGCGCATCCAAACTAACAAACTGATCAGTTATAGTTGTCAGTTGTTCAGACAGATGTTCACACTTAGTACAAGGGAGTTCGGTACTTACCTCGGTGAGCTGGTCTGCCACATCTGCCATGTAAGCTTCATTTTCGCCAGTTCCCTTCTCACTATCTGCAGTTTCGATTTTTGCCAAATTGGCCTGTTCAAATACTTCTTCAACATGCAGATTCCAGTTGTACTCCTCGTTCTGTCTGGAAATCATGGCTCTATAGTCATTACCACTACCACTCTGCTGTGTAGATCTGTTTTGACTGCGTTCTACACGTTCATTTTTGCATTCTTTTGCAAAGTGGCCATTCTGCTGACAGTTGTAACAGCGAACCTTCGACTTATCAAACCCTGGCCTCTCTCCGACAAACTTCCTGCCAGTCTTCTTCATGAACCTCTTAACCCTTCTGACAATCATAGCCATCTGCCACTGCAGATCCATCTCCTCCAGATCATCAGCATCGATCTGATCATAGTCTTCATCCAAAATTGCAGGATCAACAATCTTACCCTGAATGTAATTCTCATACGAAGCAATAAAAGATGCATAGAGAGCAAACTGCTGTTCAGCAGATTTAACACTCATGGGCATCTTCGAGTAGTTGTTGTTTGACACACTTGGGGAAAAACTACTCTTGGTCGCTTGAGGTTGAGAAGCATTTGATCCTCTAGCTACAAAGCACACATAACCGTTCATGTTGAGAGATACATGTCCCTCGTGTGTTGAGTTAGCGCCTGACTCTCCCTTAGAGTAATAAGCAGATGATTCAGTTTTCGAACTTGATCCTGAGTTAATCTTTGCACCATACATACCCGAATCTTGAACCTGATCGGTAGGTGTCTCCTTTCGTACCATGTTCAGTTCAAACGTTCTTAGCTTGTTAACTGCTGTCTCCAGGTCATAGTCAGCAAAGTCTTTGTCTTCTCTCATCAACACAGTATACATCTCCCATTTCGGTGGGAGAGCATCAAGAAGCTTTTCAACAATCTCATCTTCTTTGTAAACAATTGAATAGTTGCTGAGTTCAGTCATCAGATGATAATATCTAGTGATGATAACATCAAGTGATTCATTCTTCAGATACTTGAAGACCGAGAATTGAGTTTTTAGAAGTTTAATTTTCGAGGCACGAATTCCCACATTTCCCTCAAACCGGTTCTCAAGTGCTTCCCAAAGCTCTCTAGCAGTTTTATACTTTCGGAAGGTGTGAAGTATCTCTTGTGGAAGAGCCATTGTAATTGCTGCATGAGCTTTGCTTTCGGCCTCATACATTTTCTTCTCCTCTTCTTCCATCTCTTTGTATTTCTTGATCTGATCACGACCCTCATACTCAGCAGTAGGTGGAATGTAACCGTCTTGTATGCACACCCACATCTTAGCATCTTGATACTTGACATATTGTTCAAAACGAACTTTCCACGCTACATAATCAGTTTTCTTAAGCATCTTAGGTGCCTTTGTAACCGAACCCGCTTCTACTTCCATCTTTACCAGTTCGGTAATGTTTATCGAAGACATCTTTCACAAAACTCAAAGAAATCCGAAAATCAAAAATTTTATTTTCAAACAGCACTGTAGGCGAAGTTGTGGATAACTTCGCTTAAAACTTAACTTCGCGTGAATTTGTAACTTCGCTCACTTTCTTAAATTCGCCGGATTGGCGAACTTGAGAATAACTTCGCTTAAGTTGAGCGAACTTGGGAGGTAGGCGAAGTTGTGGATAACTTCGCTTAACCTTATATCTTCGCCGAAACCCTACTAACAGTGACGGCAACTTCGCCTGATGAACACGAACTTTCTGCAGATTAGATTTCTGGGTTTTTCGAGGTTTGTGAAGGTGTTATGGGTTGTTTATGATTGTAGGAGATGAGTATAGCACAAAAACTGAGAAAACTCGTCCCGCGAATAGTCGAACGGAACGATTTCTACACCGGCGTGATAATCCCGAACCACACAATCGAGCAAAAGCTCTGATACCAATTGTAGGTTCCCAGCCGGATCTACACGAGATATCGCGTTCTACGTAGGTGCGGAATCCCTACGTAAGACGTTACGAGTATAGAAAACAATACGAGCTAACACACGATACGATAATCAAACACACGTTGTATTCCAACCGTAAACACATGATACTATGATCACTGAATACAAAACTCTCTGACTCGAATACACGAATAAACTAAACTCTTAATAAATCAATAAGCCGTAAACAAACAGCTTATATAGACACGACAACTTCGCCTGGCATGTTCAGGCGAAGTTGTCCCTAACTTCGCTTGTCTAACAAGTTCGCCCATATAGGCGAACTTGTTAGCAACTTCGCTTACATACAAAACTCAAATCTAACTAACACGATTACAGACACTCGATACTGAACTACTGACATCATGCACCAACAAAGAGTGTTCTTACGGTCTTGTTTAGTAACACGTTGTGTATACTTTACAGGCCCTTGCTTGTGATTGTGCACTTAGGGATTTCCTAGCTCGTTGCAAGTGTTCGACTGATTTCAGGTGAGTTCTTGATGCCCCGTTTAAATCTTTTTAAGTTTTGGGCTAGCATGCACACCTAAGCGATTTTGCTTGATGAAATGTTTTAAACGATTTTACATAGGCTTGCTAGTATTGCGCCTTGGAATGTTAAAGAATGTATGTATGTGTGTGTGTGTGTGTGTGTGTGTGTGTGTGTGTGTGTGTGTGTGTGTGTGTGTGTGTGTGTGTATTAAAATGGCCAATATTTGGCGAATGTTGTAGTCGTCTCGACTACTGAATGTTGCGTATGCCTACTTTGTGTTTGCATGCGATGAATGTCACGTGTTTGGGTTGTACGTTTTCTCGGCCTTGAATGTTATTATTGATTGTTTTATATATATATATATATATATATATATATATATATATATATATATATATATATATATATATAGGAATGCACGTATAGAGATGCTCATACGTAAGGATGATTATTTATTTGAATGTGGTGACATAACCGATGTACTTCCGTTTACTGTTTTAAAACCGTTTGAATGATTATTAAGACTTTTGTTACTTATTTAAAACTTGAACTCACTCAGCTTAAGCTGACTTTGTGTGCATGTTAGTGTGAGTTTCAGGTTAGGAAGAGGATGCCTTATCGCTTGGACGTGCACGGTGCTACTTGGACGATGAATGGCATACTGGAATGAAGAATTGTTTATGAACATTTTATTTCAAAAGACTTATAAAAGTTATACTTAATTTTGGTTTTGGGCAAAATTCCCGGGTTTTGGGAACTCATTCATTTATTTACGTTTTCCGCCGAATTATACTCTATGATGTTATTTTAATGAAAATAATTGTTTTTAAGTTTAATTATTTTTACGAGTGTTCTGAATGTATACCAACTGTGGGGTTTCTGGGGTTCGGGGCCTTACAGGGGAGGTTTGATGCAGGGATTTTGAGTTAACCAATATGATATTTGAGTTTAATCTTGTACAAAGAAATTGAGTTGAAAAATAATAAGTATACATTTGTATGTATATGATTTGGAGTAGGAGAGAGGACAAGAGAGTGAGAGTCACTTGTTATAGGGTTGGTTCATCTCGTGTTAATAGAGAATCTTAACAAGATATTATGGAGTTTTTATAAAATAAGTCTATTACACTTGTGTTTTTTATAAAATTAGTGTAGTTAATACACATCTTTATATAAACTAAGTGATTATACAAAATAATATGTATATGAACATTTATAAGTTGTTTGGAAATTTGTTTAAACTTTAAAATAATACTATATGTATGCATACATATATATCAAATAAACAAACTCAGAAACATGTGTTATTTAAGTATGTATATATTTTGATACGATTACATAATTTGAAATTAGGTAGATTTGTTTTGTATTTGTTTTATATGCACATACATTAATTAAATAAATGTTGTAAGGTAAATATTTTTAGTGGGTTTAGTAATTGTGTGGGCTTTCCCAACAGTGCGATTTTGAGTGCAACGGGTTCCAAATTGTATTTATTGTTTTCCTAGTTTTCTTCAATCTAATAGTTCTTTGTAAATCAAATACTAAATAGATAACATTTAAAGAAAAAAAATTAGGCACAAAATCAGGTTTGCTACAATATAAACATTCTTTTCTTTTATGTTTTATAAGGGTCATTTTAATATTGTTGTTGTTTTGCTTTGGTTTGTATTGGGCTTAGGAAATTCAACCCGATTAATAGAATTGTCAAATTATTTATCACATAATTTAAAAAGTGATTTTAGAGGTTTTTTTTGCTGGTCTCGGGCCCCAAACTTTTAGGGGATTCTCGGAGACGACCCTGGTCTTATCGTTGAATGTATATATCTACATTTGTAATCCATATATTATATCATATAGAATATATCGAATATTATCATACCTTATATTCCCGTGGTTTACTACTGTTATTTTAGGATTTTGTATACAAGACTTGTCTAATGGGTTATTACACGTTACTTATTGGACAAGTGTTAGCCAATAAGTAATATGATCAAAGTCATAGATATGATCTAGTGACAAGTACTTTTCGGTAATTTGTAAGTAGAGAGATGTAAAAACAACTTAATGCCATAACTGTAAAGAAGTGTCATCTACAAATGAATGTACTCACTAGTATTTCTTGTTAATCAAATAATTTTAAATATGTTTCAAGTGACTGGTTAGAGACATATGGATGATGTCTGCGGGCTTTCAACTTAGATAAATTGTTTGTCACCAGAATAAAGAAATATATTTTATAAATTAGGGTTCATCCCTATAATGTAAGAATAATATATGTATTTATATATGATCATCATTATCATTTATATAATAACAGATCAAAATAATTAAATTGTACCTTATTATTATATTACCTAGGTTATTGTTGATTGACCATATTACATTTACTTGCTATTCAAAACTAAAGCACATATTAAAATACACACTATTGTACACATGCATTACAAAGAGTCGATGTATTGCATATATGCTTGAAGACGACCTAGGTGTAACTGTTAAATGTATATATCTACATTTGTAATCTGCATATTATATCATATAGAATATATCGAATAATACCATACCTTATATTGTCGGGTTTTACGGTCTTAACGTCTGCTTTAAATTCAAACTTGATGTCGTGTAAGATGGTTAAAGTATTAATTTTCAACGCAATTTATTTTTGTTATTTATACCAACATTTATATTATTAACACATTTTAACTTATTATTATCTTAAATCAGTTTATGATTAATTTATTTATGATTTTATTTTCTTTACATCCAAGTGTATTTTTCATAAAAAAGTTCAATGAAAATAGAAAAAAATAGTCTTCTATTTTATTTAGGCAATTTGAAAATAAATAATCCGATCTTTTGTGTATTGGTCGATAATAATCCCAACTTTAAAAATCACTATCAACAAACGGTCCAACCTTTCAACAATTTTTTTCTTAGTGGTCCTCCGTTAGAAAACAATTAACGTCGTTACGTCTGTTTCTGAGTGTCAGACCGATGTTTTAGGGCTTTTGATTGGAAGAATGAGACGAGTCAACTGATGTAAAACTTATCTCGAAACGACATAGTTGGCAAGGATACGAGTCAACGGTCCAACCTTCAACTATTTTTGTCTCAAACTGATGTTTTAGTACTTTATTTAAAGCTATAAATTTACAAAAAGATTCTAATCATTTCCGTACTTAACACTTTTTCAAAACCGAAACCATTGTTTTTTACAAAAAAATTTCAAAATAAAAGAATTAAATAAAATAGTTTACAAGTTGTGTGCTTTCCCATTAATGAAGGCCTATATATATCTTCTGCTTTTATACACATTTTTCACTTGAATATTTTGAAAAAATACTGAGAAATTCACAGAAGTTTGTAAGAAAATTATGTGTTCTCAAATGAGACGTAGGTATTCAGACCTCACGAAACTGATAGTTGTTTACTTCTATTTTTTAATATCAAATTACAATTGTTAGAATTGTTTCTTCTTCATTATTTTCCTAAATTGTTTTTTTTCTTACTGAATTAATTTTAATTTCAGATTGATGAAAGACTACGAAGTCGAACTAATCGAGGATGGAATTAAAAAGTTTAAAGTGCTTATGAAGGGACCTCCAAACAGTAAATTCACTAAACTCCAAATCAACTTTTTGTTTCTTATTTGATTCAAAAGTGGGATGCTTGGTTATGTTTATATTCAAAAATGGTAATCATCGGTTTAAATGCACATCCAAACATCCCTCTAATCGCAGTTATGGTGAAATAATGAGCAAGGATGTGTCATACATATTTAATTTACTGAACTTTGTGACAATTTTTACTTTTATGTCATAGAGAACTTTTTTTTTTCTTTATCACTAGAAAGATCTATCATAATTATGATTTTTTTTCAATCTTAATTGTTATACAATATTATCTTGATTTGATTTTAAATCGGTTAAATGTGTATCTAATTTTGAAGATTGGTTTAAATGATTACTCATTGAATCGAGTCCTCGAAAATCCTCACCGCTACTTCTTAAAGTAAATGCACATTGTCATGGTCAGCGCGAGATATTTCGGTTGTGTTTTTTTAATTAATTTGCTTATATTTTTCGTATCATGATCCAAATATGGTAAAGAAAAGAAAGTGATCGGGATATGTTCATATCTATGTGACAAATGCTATACTTATTGTAGCTGTTAGTGTTTTTATAACTATACTCATGGTATTAATATTTGTAAATAGTTTTGTATTTTCGGTCTTAACTTTCAATGAATTGAAATGCTGCAGGTCCTTACAATGGAGGTCACTGAAAGGTCTATGTGGAGCTTCCAGAGAATTACCCGTACTCGTCACCTTCAGTTGGTTCTGTTAACAAGATTTACCACCCAAAAATTGATGAACGGTAAGTCCTTTCTTTTCCCTTTCATGTAATCATGAGACATTAATTTATTAAAGAAATTAAAATATGACATTTAACTTTATAAACTTTTTTCAAGTCTGGAACAGTTTGTTTTGATGTGCTTAATCAACGCTGGAGTCCAATGTTTGATAAGGCGGTTAATTATAGAAAACACATTGTTTGTTAATGATGCCATATTGTTTAAGGATAACAATCTGGTTTTGTATACCCTTTTTATTTTTTTTTTTACGAAACGACAACTTTCATTAAAAACGGCAAACTAGCAAAATGCTAAAGCAACTTTCGTTTTTATGCTTTGTATACTTGGTTCATGTGTTCAAAATTTTCCTACCGCAACTCTTGATTGACCCGAATTCTTATGACCCATTAAACGAAGAAGCTGCTAATCTTATGTTAAGCGGTGAAATAGCCACATATGAACAAAGAGTCAAAGGTATGCCATTCTTATTTAGCCATTCTTATTTTATATATTTCTAAATAATCAGAACTAATATTGTACTTACTATTGTGAAATTTTTTTAAAGAGTACTACGAAAGATACGCAAAGCCGGAGGATGTGGGTGTGGTTAACCCTGAGGAAACAAGCGATGGTGAGGTTAGTTAAGATGAAGCGGATTCTGCAGATGAAGCAACGACTTCGGGCCCTGTTGACCCATAGCTAGCCCGTTTGATCGGGTTGGCTCCTATGGTTTGTATAGTGTGGCACTTGGTAATTATGCCTTACGAAATTTTAAGTATATGTAGAAGTTATATATATTATATGTGTGTATATTGAACGAAAAAAAATAATATTAAAAACACTTCATTAGTAATAAAGGACGAAACATAACCCATTCAATAGACTCACAAAAACATGAATAAAGCTACAGGTTAATAAAACACAAAAAGTAACAACGATGAGAATAAAAAAGGAGGTTCAGAACGAAAGGTAAACGATCTATCATTGACCGACCCAACCACTCGCTGTATTATACCACAAATATTAAGTGATCTAACTCAATATATATTAAGATGTTCTTTTATTATAGAAACAATTAGGGTCACATTGAGTGCCCTTCAAGGACTTTCATCCGGGAGGAAATTTTGATCATTATCGCATGAGGGGCGGTGTTCTCGCTCTCCCTATTCCCTTTTCCCCGAAATCTTCTCCTTTTCTTTACATTTTTACCTTCAGGTCGGGTTCTCCACACCGACCTTATGAAATTCTTTGTATCATTTTGTTGATGTGGCAAGCATAGCGATCTTCCCTCCCGAGGGTTCCTCCTCCTCCTAGTAAGTAGAGAACCGTAAGAACAAATTAACACATGCACATATTGCTTTACATGTGATACATAAGGTTATAGATAATCGCATAACCGTCTCTCTTCCTCCTCCATGATATTATTGACACATTACACACATACGATTATACGGTTTTTGTTGTATATTATTACTTAAAACTGGTTATACATGTTTATTAAAACACACTACATGAAATTCATCATACATCATTTGTACATCTTAATATATACATACTTCTAACCTTTTCTACATTTCTACACCATTCATATATCAATCACAAGCCATTCATATAGCATACACTTATCACCGAAGGTAAGTGTATTAATGTCACACCCCAACCTAAGGCGAAAATGCCGGGATGCGAACGGTTGGTTCAGAGCTTACAAAGTACTATCATACAATATAAAACATGACAATATCTAATTAATTTATTTATTTCAAAATTAAAATAAAGTGCACGCGTTTTCAAACATGACAACAATAATTCAAAACAATTAATAATTCCAAAACTAAGAGAAATAGAGCAAATATTCTTTATTTTAATGTCTAAGGTCTTTTTATGCGTTCTTCACCTTAGCTTCAAATCAACTGATAACCTGCATATGCGAGAAAATAAACATAGAATTTGTCAACAACACATATTGAGTGAGATAATCACCAGTTTTGACACTAGCATATATGTAATAAATAATAAATGATAAATGATAAATGGTAAATGACATATGAGCAAACAAAATAATATGAGTAATAATCCAATCAAACCGTGAGCAAATAATGTGTCAGTTGACCTTTGCTTTACGAATCGGGCATTGGCTACTATGACTAGCATACAAATGTGAGTGTCGGTTGACCATCGCCATGCGAATCGGGCTTTGGTTACTAAGACGGCGCATGATTATACTATAATGGGAATATGATGGACCTCTCCGAATGAGATAAATTAAACACTTAAACAAGTAACAATTAGCATTTAATTGAAATACACACAATATTTATATTTGCGAGTTTGTGCGTATATACTATATAGAATATAAAAATTTTAATTACATACGAATATGCCCACAAAAGTTGTAAAAATCAGTAAAATAGGAGAGGAATGATATCTCACCTTATTGCTTAGGCGAGTGTGCGAGAAATAAAAATAAAATGATAACAAACAAGTAAATCGTTCTTTAACGCGTCATCTGAGATAAACCAAACAGACCTGAAACTTTGAGAAAATAAACATAGTTAAAACCGAGAACATAGCCGCTGGAATCGATCCAAGTGGATGTCTAGAACTCCGGTTATGAGATATATAACGTTTAAGCGAGCTGATACTGACCAGAATCCGAACAGTGAGTTGGAAGTTGGGTTTTGGTCAGTAGTCTTATAATCTAAAAACAAAAATAGAAGTTTTCTAGACTGAAAGTCGGTTCCGACCAAAAGTGACAGAAAACGATCGGTCAAAGTTGTTGACCAATACGCCCTTAAACAGTTTAGAGTCGAATTAACCCGTCAATTCCCCTTAATCTGTAAGACCCAGAATCCCAGGAATCCTACAGTTGGTAATCACATCCAAAATTCACAAAAATTTAAAACCCAACAATTCTTTGTATTTAAAACCAGTTTAGAATAAATAACAGCGGAAAGTTTAAGTATTAAAAGTCCCAAAACACAGGTACATGTGTCCAAAACCAATTATAAATAAAATATTCGTTTTATTTGAAATCCTTGACCAGAAATGCCTTCAACCTCCCGAGTAGCATCCAGCACGTCCAAGCGGTAGCATCCACTTTTTAACCTGAAAGTCAAACTAACATACACACAAAGTCAGCTTGAGCTGAGCGAGTTCAAGTTTTCATAAACAATATTTCATACTTTATCTCAAAATTATAGTTCTAAACAATAGAGAGGATAATAATAAAATAATTAATATAATTCACCAAATAATACATTCATCTTCAAACACACGTACACGGGCCTCTCCACCACGAGTCAAGACTCGAGTAATATATTGGACCCGGACGCGGTAAGACCTAAGCATGTGACACGAGCCTCTCCACCATGAGTCAAACCCGAGTAATATATTTGACTCGGTCACAGCTTAAACATCCAAGCACGTGATACGGGCCTCTCCACCACGATACATCCCGAGTAATATATTTGACCCGATCACGGCTCAACATTCAACGGGCCTCTTCACCACGGGATTTTAAAACCCGAGTAATATATTTGACCCGCCAGAATGATGATCACGCCACACGGGCCTCTCCACCACGGGATTTGAAAACCCGAGTAATATATTTGACCCGGACGTGATCACCATGCACACACACATCAATAAGCCTACTCACATCATTCTTAGTCACGAGGAACTAAATATCATCACACAACCGTAGGCTATAAGGTAACACATACTCATACATACATACCTCCATACATATATATATAAACGTCCCAACGTGAACCAAGTAAGTAGGTCTACTCGTATTCAATTTCAATCAAGTCTATTAACATCCTCGAGTCTAGACCATCAATAATGTATGTAACCTTAAAGGATGCAAGACCATAAACAAGTCTAAAATATCCTAAAGCATGTAAAATAATTCAAATATAACTTTCAAAATGCACAATCACGAGTGAGACCAAGTAATACCATTCAAATAGTTGTAACGGGTAAAATCGTTTAAAATTTGATTTCGGTGTGTATGCTAGCCCAAAACGTAAAAAGAGTAAAAAGGGCATCAGGAACTCACCTGAATCAATCGAACACCTGCAACGAGCTAGGAAATCCCTAAGTGCACAATCACAAGCAAGGGCCTGTAAATTATACACAACTCGTTACTAAACTAGACCATAAGAACACTCTTGCCTAATGGGTCGTTCAAGCCCAACACTCTGGCCCAAGACCCAACAACTTGGCCCAAGGCCCAACCACTGGCCCAAGGCCCAATACTTTGGCCCAAGGCCCAACACTTGGCCCAAGGCCCAAAAACTTGGGCCGAGGCCCAACCCAAACCCAATTACTTCACTTCAGCCCCTAAAACCTTTCAACTAACCAAATCCACCCTACGATTATCGCCGGGGCTAACCATGATGCACAACTCACCCGCCGGTAATCAAATCGAGTCGAATACGCGCGTAATAAACCTTAAAACCAGTTGTTAAACGAATCAGCCCCAAATGGACCAAATTCCCATTTTAATCTTTTCATTCATCATAATTATGTCGCCCGAGTTGATAGGGTTGACAGTTCCTTTTTACAACTCTCAATTTAACATTTAAACGAAACTTCGCGCACCGCCGACTCGATTGACCAAGCACCAACCAAAACAGCCCCGAGCATCAAAAAAATAATTTTCCCACAGCCCTTAAACCCCCCTAGGGCTGTACAAACTGATTCGGTTAGTCATCCGATCGATTAACGCATCAAACTTAACAATTGCCAACCAAAGATATAAATATATGTATATATATATACATATTATAATTTGTTTTATAACAAAGCCCACTAAATTATTTCTTAGTTTAATGGAAAGAGTGCTAACCAAAGATCTTCGTTTCGATTCACATTAGTGGGTTTTTTATTATTTATTTTTTTATTAGATATGAACTTTCTTTTATGTTTTATAAGAGTCATTTTAATATTGTGTTGATGTTTTGCTTTGGTTCGTATTGGGCTTAGGAAATTCAACCCGATTAATAGAATTACCAAATTATTTATCACATAATTAAAAAAGCGAACTTTTAGGGGATTCTTGAAGACGACCATGGGCTTACCGTTGAATGTATATATCTACATTTGTAATCCATATATTATATCATATAGAATATATCGAATATTATCATACCTTATATTACCGGGTTTTACTACTGGTATTTTAGGGTTTTGTATACAAGACTTGTCTAATGGGCTATTGCATGTTACTTATTGGACAAGTGTTAGCCAATAATTAATATGATTAAAGTCACATATACGATCTAGTGACAAGTACCTTTCATTAATATGTAAGTAGGGAGATGTAAAAACCTTAATGCCATAACTATAAAAAAGTGTCATCTACAAATGAATGTACTCACTATTATTTCTTGTTGATCAAATATTTTTAATATGTTTCAGGTGACTGGTTAGAGACATATGGATGATATCTACGAGCTTTCAACTTAGATAAATGGTTTGTCACCATAATAAAGAAATATGTTTTATAAGTTAGGGTTCATCCGCATAATGTAAGACTAAATATATGTATTTATATATGATCAGCATTATCATTTATATAATAATAGACAAAAATAATTAAATTATACCTTATTATTATATTACCTAGGTTATTGTTGATTGACCATATTACATTTACTTGATATTCAAAACCAAAGCATATATCAAACTACATACTATTGTACATATGCATTACAAAAAGTCGATGTATTGCATATATGCTCGAAGACGACCTAGGTGTAACTGTTGAATGTATATATCTACATTTGTAATATGCATATCATATCATATAGAATATATCGAATAATATCATACCTTATATTGTCAGGTTTTACGGACTTAATGTCTGCTTTAAATTCAAACTTGATGATGTGTAAGACGGTTAAAGTATTAATTTTCAACGCAATTTATTTTTGTTATTTATACCAACATTTATATTATTAACACATTTTAACTTATTATTATCTTAAATCAATTTAAGATTAATTTATTTACGATTTTATTTTCTTTACATCCAAATTATTTTTCATAAAAAAGTTCAATAAAAATAGAAAAAAATAGTCTTCTATTTTATTTAGGCAAATTGAAATTAAATAATCCCATCTTTTGTGTCTTGGCTGATAATAATCCTAACTTTAGAAATCACTATCAACAAACGGTCCAACCTTTCAACTATGTTTTTCTCAGTGATCCTCCATTAGAAAACAATTAACGCCATTACGTTTGTTCCTGGGTTTCAAACCGATATTTTAGGGCTTTTGATTGGAAGAAGGATATGAGTCAACTGATGTAAAACTTATCTCGAATCGGTATAGTTGACAAGGATACGAGTCAACGGTCCAACCTTCAACTATTTTTGTCTCAACTGATGTTCTAGGGCTTTATTCAAAGCTATAATTTTACAAAAAGATTCTAATAATTTCCATACTTAACACTTTTCAAAACAGAAAGCATTGTTTTTTTCAAAAAAAAATTAAAATAAAAGAATTAAATAAAATAGTTGACAAGTTGTGTGCTTTCCCATTAATGAAGGCCTATATATATCTCCTGGTTTTAAACACATTTTTCACTTGAATATTTTTCAAAAATACTGAGAAATTCACAGAAATTTGTAAGAAAATTATGTCTTCTCTAATGAGACGTACGAGTCAGACCTCACGAAACTGTTAGTTGTCTACTTCTATTTTTTAAAATCAAAATTATAATTGTTAAAAGTTGTTTCTTCTTCATTATTTTCTTAAATTGTTTTTTTTTTTCTTACTGGATTAATTTAATTTCAGATTGATGAAAGACTACGAAGTCGAACTAATCGAGGATGTAATTAAAAAGTTTAAAGTGCTTATGAAGGTACCTCCAAACAGTAAATTCACTAAGCTCCAAATCAACTTTTTGTTTCTTGTTTGATTCAAAAGTGGGATGCTTGGTTATGTTTATATTCAAAAATGGTAATCATCGGTTTAAATGCACATCCAAACATCCCTCTAATCGCAATTATGGTGAAATATGAGCAAGGATGTGTCATACATATTTAATTTACTGAACTTTGTGATAATTTTTACTTTTATGATCATAGGGAACTTGTTTTTTTTTTCTTTACCACTAGAAAGATCTATCATAATTATGATTTTTTTAAATCTTAATTGTTATACAATATTATCTTGATTTGATTTTAAATCGGTTATATGTGTATCTAGTTTTGGAGATTGGTTTAAATGATTACTCATTGAATCAAGTCCTCGAAAATCCTCACCGCTACTTCTTAAAGTAAATGCACATTGTCATGATGAGCGCGTGATATTTTTGGTTGTGTTTTTATTAATTAATTTGTTTATATTTTTCGTATCATGATCCAAATATGGTAAAGAACAGCAAAATTTATGAACAGGTCGATTTGGGATATGTTCATATCTATGTGACAAATGCTATACTTAAAATATACATTATTATTGCAGCTATTATGGTTTTTATAACTACACTCATGTTATTAATATTTGTAAATAGTTTGTATTTTCGGTTTTAACTTTCGATGAATACAAATGCTGCAGGTCCTTACAGTGGAGGTCATTGGAATATGTGGAGCTTCCAGAGAATTACCCGTACTCGTCGCCTTCAGTTGGTTTTGTTAACAAGATTTACCAGCCAAACATTGATGAACATTAAGTCCTTTCTTTTCCCTTTCATGTAATCATGAGACATTAATTTATTAATGAAATTAAAATATGACATTTAACTTTATAAACTTTTTTCAGGTCCGGAACAGTTTGTTTAGATGTGCTTAATCAACGATGGAGTCCAATGTTTGGTAAGTTGGTTAATTATAGAAAACACATTGTTTGTTAATAACGCTATATTGTTTAAGGATAACAGTCTGGTTTTGTAGACCCTTTTAATTTATTTACCAAACGACAACTTTCATTAAAAACGGCAAACTAGCAAGATGCTAAAGCAACTTTCGTTTTTATGTTTTGTAGACTTGGTTCATGTGTTCGAAATTTTCCTGCCGCAACTCTTGATTGACCAGAATCCTTATGACCCATTAAACGAAGAAGCTGCTACTATTATGTTAAGTGGTGAGATAGCCACATATGAACAAAGAGTCAGAGGTATGCCATTCTTATTTTATATATTTGTAAATAATCAGAACTAATATTGTACTTACTATTGTGAAATTTTATTAAAGAGTATTGCGAAAGATACGCAAAGCCGAAGGATGTGAGTGTGGTAAACCCTGAGGAAACAAGCGATGGTGAGGTTAGTGAAGATGAGCAGATTCTATAGATGAAGCAACGAATTTAGGCCCTATTGACCCATAGCTAGCTCGTTTAATCAGGTTTGCTCCTATGGTTTGTACAAAGGCCATAGTGACTTTAGCTGCATGAATCATATCACTAATGAAGATATTGAAATTACAAGTTTAGTAATAAAGATTGTTTGAAAACTTTATGGTTTTATTTCAGCTGCTTATTTTGCTTTTGCTATTAATAAGTTGGGTATGAGTGGTTTTCAAGAATGAATTGATAATGGAAACACAAACGAGCACACAATATTTTGGGAAAACCTCACGTATTATTATAATCAAGAAACTAGCACAAAATTTAAATACAATAATTCCTCTCACAATTCCATAACCCTAACATGGCTATGTATTTATTGGGAGACCCTAACTTGGCCAACAAGTAAAGCCCAAATATAAAAGCCCAATTGTAACCCCATAAACCCATTACATCAATAATTAATTCCATAGGCCCAATAAGTCTAACCCGGTCACCTACATGTGACGACCCTAATAAGATGGAAATTTCCAACAATCACCCCCTAATTTCCGACTCGAAACTAGGAGATCTTCAATGCCGAGCAATCTTCTCATCTCGTCAAACTTGATTCTCGCAAGTGCTTTCGTAAGAATGTCAGCTCGTTGTTCCTTGCCACTAATATGCTCCACCGCTAACTCATTCCGCTCCACACACTCTCGTTTATAATGAAATCGGGACTTTATGTGCTTGCTCCGACTATGAAAAACAGGATTTTTAACCAAGGAAATCGTCGATGTGTTTTCAGTCATTAACACCATTTTTTGCAATTTCCATCCGGTCAATTCTGCCAACAGTTCACCTAACCATTCAGCTTGTCCCGCCGCCGAACTCGCCGCCATGTACTCAGCCTCGCATGATGAAAGTGCTACGGTACATTGCTTTTGGGAGCACCAAGAAATCGGGGCTCCCCCATAATAAAACAAATGACCGGTAGTGCTTCTTCCATCAACTTCATCAATGTTATGGCTACTATCACTGTACCCGATCAACTCCTTTGATCCACCTCGTTTATACCTGATCCTATCCAACAGTTCCTTGAATAAACTGAAGAATTTGTTTAATTACTGCCAAGTGAGACTTCTTTGGAGTTTGTATATATCTACTAACCATGCCAACCGAAAACGCCAAATCAGGTCGAGTTTTTAGCAAGTAATGAAGACACCCAACCAACTTTCGGTACTCTGTTGCATCTGCATCAACATCATCCTCGGCTTTAAACAATTTCGCATTAGGATCCATGGGTACACTTTTAGGATAACAATCCTCCATCCCGGCTTCTTTCAATAACCGTCGAGCATAAGCACTTTGATGGATTTGAATCGCATTCTCCGACTGTGAGATTTCGATTCCGAGATAGTAAGTGAGCATTCCTAAATCAGACATTTCAAACTTCTTGGACATCGCAAGTTTGAATTGATTAATGTGATCGTTGTTCGAACCCGTAACAACCAAATCATCGACATACACGCCGACAATAATAATATCGGTTCCAATCAATCTCTGATACACCGCTTGTTCTTTCGAGCACCTCACAAATTTCAAACCCATTAGAATACCGTCAAGCTTGGTATTCCACGCCATCGGTGCTTGTCTCAACCGTATAAAGCCTTGGTTAGCTTGTAGACCTTGTTTTCCTCCCCGGGTTTAACAAACCCATCTGGTTGAGAAAAAAAGACCTCTTCTTGTAGATCCCCATGTAAAAAAGCCGACTTTAAATCTAAATGATGTAATTGCCATCCTTTAGTAGCTGCAATGGCAATGAGCATACGCACGGTTTCAAGCCTTTCCACCGGAGCAAAGACCTCGTCAAAATCAACTCCGGGTTGTTACACATAACCCTTTGCCACGAATCTTGCTTTATATTTATTAATTGAACCATCTGCATTTCTTTTCACCTTGAAAACCCACTTCAATCCGATAGCATTAGCTCCTCTCGGTAACTCAGTCAACTTCTACGTGTTGTTTCGTTTAATGGATTTGAGTTCCGTTTGCATAGCCTTTATCCACTCTGGCTTGGATTTTGTTTCACAAAAATTCTTTGGTTCACCTTCTTCTAACAAAAGAAGTTCGATCTCCTCCATTTCCGAACATAGAACATAATCATTGAACTTAACCGGTGCAATCGGAACACATGTAGATCTTCATAGGGTAATTTCTGGTTCGTCAAGTGCTGCTTTCGCTAAACCAGTTGCTGCTGGTGTCACTAAAGAGGTTGCTGAGTTATCTTAATATAAAAATAAAGGTGATTAATGTCTTTTGGATTACATCGAAACAGAAGGCAAGCGGGCAACAAGCTGCGCCGCTACCCCCTTTTGAATCGCAAAACCCAATCTTTTAAAAACTATATTTGCTGATCTTGGAGACATAACATTACTATGCATGACCCGATGAACACGGGTAAGTAGCTCCACAGCTTCAGGCGCGAGGAAACCAAAAGTGTCAAAAGCAAAAGGAATAAATACATGTTGGTTGTCAAGACACGCCTTTTCATGTTTTGCCACCTTACCTGAAGCAGCTTTTAATGCGGCTTGACCGACCGCGAAACCACTACTCCCTAAGCCCACCAAAGGAGAAACCCCTGTTAAATCCACACACACGTGTTTCCCTCCTATCCATCCAAACACCAAAATGTCAGCCGGTCGAAGAGATGATCTTCCCTCTGACGGGTCAGTCAGGAAATTCACAGGTGCTTCTTTCTTAACAGAAATTCCAGCTCGCCTGATTATATAAAAGAGCACATCCCTAACCAGATCGTGTCGATACTTGAACCCCTGGAGCTCTTTACAGTGCACCGCGTTCTCCCCATATGAGTCTAAACACGCTTTACGACAAACAGGACATATCTCATCAACCGGAAATAGAGGAATCATAAGGCGATACTTAAGGATACTACGATACTCCATTGGATACATATGCTGGCCTAACCCATCTATAGGGATAGAAAGAAGAAAATCTTGAGCATGTGGTGCTTGTAGACACTCAAAAATGGCTTTTTGTCTGCTTGTCATGTTAAAGTGTGACTCCATGTCGTGAACAATTTTACTAAAAAGAGTGCTCGCCAATGCATGCTGGGCTTTAGAGGGGGCGGTCTCTTTGTTAGAGAAACTGCTAAAATCGAAGCTTGGAATCATATCACGAAGACAAGCCAGAGCACAAGAATAATCAAAATCCATCCCACATATACCACTGTCTCGCAAAATTTGATCCTGAAGCACCCACGATTGGGCTCTCGAGGCCACAAACGCATAAGAGAAAGCGTCTACTGCCGAATACAACCCCAAACCCCCATTCTTAATGGGTAAGGAAGCAAGTCGCCATTGGAGGTCTCCAAAGAAAGGACCTCCACAAACTACAATTTCCTCGATCGCCTCACGCAATTCCTTGTCAAAAAACACCGCTGCCTCCATCATGTGTACAGGTTGGCATGTTCTCAAACCGAAGAAAAGTTTAGCAATACCTATACATGATCGAAGCAAAAGTAACTCACTCTGCGGGTCACCAAGTTTTGGGAGAAGACGCATCAAATCAACAGCATTAGTAGCTCTCTTCTTTGCCAAACCCTTAATAAACCCGGTGTCTTTACTAACAGCTCCCCCAAGAAGCTTCACCCCTAATAATGGTCTCCCGATGTCAGCAGGGAATAAACCGTCACGAGACTTCGTACCATCACAAGAAGGCCAAAATAGCTCAGTTTTCTTAATATTCAGTTCAAGACCCAAAGTTGGACCCGTCACCTTAATGATATCCAGCACTTTAGCCACCTCCATTGAATCTCCAATGACTGTCCCATCATCAAGATACCAGGCATGAAGAAGAAGTTTGCAATTGTCTCGAATCTGATGCACAAGGGGGTGTAAAACCAGGGAAAAAAGGAGTGGTCCCAATGGGTCTCCTTGTTGAACCCCTGTGGTGGACCAAATATTATCATCCCCAAGATATAGTCTTGATGGCTGCCCATATAAAAATTCCACCCACAAGGAAATAGAAGGGCATCTGATCCTTACCTCATGAAGTAAAGCTGATCTATCCACCATATTAAATGCATTAGAAAAATCAACTGTAAGCATTGCAAGAGACCCATCAGTGTGGCGCTCACTCAATACCCTGATGGCGCTATGTAATATGGCCACCGCACCACCCGACACACCAACCCCAAACTGGAAATCATTAAGGTATTTGGTCATTTCTTTGCCAACCCCTTTCATAGCCACCTTAGAAACCAAACGCCTCCATACAGTACCCACTGCTGAGTTGTTGGAATTAACGACCAGAGAATCAGAATCTGTCGCTAAAGGTGCTAATGGGCTGTCTAAATTAGCGACAGAAGCTGTCGCTGATTCTGTAGCTGAATTTGGCGACAAAACTGAATTTTTGTCGCTAATGTTGTTGCTTCCCATAGGCTCGGTTACAACTTGCCAAACTCCGGTATCAATAACCCCATTTTAATCAACCCAAAATATACCCGGTGCTAGCTCCATTTCTTCATTGGTTTGACCCGAATTAGATCAAACCCACGTCTTCTTCTTGTCAAAAACCACATCACGAGCTATCACAACATTCTGGGTATTTGGATTGAACAAACGGTAAGATTTGGACCCGGCCTTGACTCCGATATGCACTAAACTTCTTGAACGATCGTCGAGCTTCTTCAAGTGAGTGCCCACTATCTTTGCATACGCCACAAAACCAAATACTTTAAGATGAGCAATATTCGGTTTCTTTTGTTTTAGGATATCGTATGGCATTTTATCCTTTAGGGCACGAGTAGGAATCCGATTCTCGATTTATGTTGCATGTTGGATTGCCTCACCCCATAAGTAATTCGGAACACCCATTGCTTTTAACATACTTCATGTCATCTCTAATAAAGTTCGGTTCCGTCTTTTAACCACCCCGTTTTGTTGAGGTGTGTATGGTGCCGTTAGATGTCTTCGAATGCCTTCCATGTCAGAAAACTAGTTGAACTCATGTGAGGTAAACTCACCACCTCGGTCGGTACGAAACGTCTCGATCTTTTTCCTGTCATCACTTTCAACCAATTCCTTAAACTTCTTAAAAGCTTCAAACGCCTCATCTTTAGCATTCAACAAATACATCCAAACAAGTCGTGAGTAATCATCGATTAAAACAAACACGTACTCGTTACCCGCTATTGTTAGAGGGGTAATCGGTCCACACAAATCACTGTGCACAAGTTTTAAGTGCTGAGTTGCCCTAAACGCTGCCGAATTAGGAAAGGATTGCCTCGTTTGCTTCCCGACCAAACAAGATTCACATAACTTTTTTTCATGGGTAACGCCACGGATTCCTTCAACCATATCCCTCCTAGCCATTAGCTTTAATGACTCAAAGTTCAAGTGACCAAGCCTAGCATGCCATAACCAACTTGTTTCTTCAATTCGGCTAAGTAGACTAACCAGTTTACCAATCTTTAATTGAATCCGGTATAACCGATTAGGGGAACGAGTCACCATCATCAACAAACTGCCTTGCCCATCATGCATCGTAAGGTAGTTATCTTTTATATGAATATCACACCCGTGTTCTGAGGCTTGGCCGAGACTAATAATATTGCTTCAAAGACTCGGTATAAAATAAACATCCGTAAGCAAACGATGTTCACCACTTTTAGCCCTAAATAAAATCGGCCCCTTACCGCTTATATCAACATAATAGTCATCACCAAGCTTAACCTTTCCCGTAACACGATTGTTAAGTTCAAAAAAGAAAGATATGTTACCTGTCATGTGGTTACTCGCGCAGTTGTCCAAATACCATTCATCGCCATCTTTGGACTCATAGTTTCCAGGTATAACCTTCTTTTCATTCAAGAACACCGTTTCCTGAACACTCTTAATCATAAACAGTGATGGATCCCTTGTCTCGGATGCTTCAGCTAACTTTACTTTGCCTTAAACTTTTTGTTTTCGGTTGGGACACTTGTGGACAAAGTGTCCAAACTCATCACATCAATAACATAGAACCTTTGAGAGGTCCCGGGTTTTGCCCTTATGTTCACGGTTTCCTCGGTTCATGGCGTTTTCTTAATGACCACAATTTTGACCCGACCCGCGACCACCTCATCCTCGCCCTCCTCCACGTCCACGACCTCCACGAGTGGACTCATGATCATTGTACCGACTACTTGAGGATTCAGACTTTTGAAACATAAACTTACCTTGCGTTTCGGAATGCATGTCTTCTTCCCGAATCCGCTCCTCGTAAGCTTTTAAATGTCCCACCACGTCTTCAAACCCAACAGTTTTGAGATCCAAAGTTTGTTCAAAGGATGCAACAATTTGAATAAACTTCCTTCGGGGTAGACTTGAAAGAAACATCTTGACCATCTTAGTTTCCTCATGCTGTTCTATATCTCCATGAATCTAGGAACTTTTGCTTGCATTGTCTTATTTGGTCTACGTACCGGAACTGAGAACATTCGAGATTATGCAGGATTATACACGAAAGATCCTTTTTTGGCTCTCCCTTTAGCCCTATGTCTCTTATCCCTAGGAGGTCTTCCTCCACTAGCAGGTTTTTTCGGAAAACTCTATTTCGAATTGTTTGTTGACACGGACAAAGTCAGGGAAAAACCTTTGAAATTTTTTCAATATTGAACCTTAGACATATAATAGTTCCGAATCGAATCTCTTTAGAAAGAAGATCTTTTGTCTCATGGTAGCCTGCTCCAGTCCCCTTACGAAACTTTCGTTGATTCTTTCGTTTCTTTGGGCCACTGGCCATCCGCCGGGAGTTTCGGGTTTAATACCAATATTTTAGCAACAAATCTAATAAATCTAAGTGTAGTGCTTGGGGTCTTGATCTTCCCATTCCTTAGCCGGAAAGATATGTGTCCATGAAAGGCGAAGGAAGGCTGGAACGCCAACAGGCGTCTATTATTGAATTCACCCGACCCGACAGTACCCGTTTGGGGAACGTCCTATCATCTCTGCTAAACTTGCCGCCTTCGACGCCGTACACAAGAGTTTAACCACAAACTCATCAATGGTCTCCGTCTCTTTCATCCTCATACCATCAAACTCGTTCATGGGAGTTTGCAGTCTTGCCTCCTTAACCGATCAGCCCCTAGATTACGCGTCTTAATCGCGTTCCAAATCTCCTTGGCCGAATCAAGATTACCCACTTGCATGATTGTTGCTTCCGGGATCAACTGATAAATCAACGCAATCGCGATGTTGTTTTTATCATCATTGATTGCACCCGGATCAATGGTATCCCAAACCTTATGCACATTCAAGAGTACCTTCATTCGAATAGCCCATACAGTGTAATTGGTAGAGGTAAGCATGGGACTTTGGAATGCATTAGGGTTCCCGCTCGTCTTCATTGTTTCTTTATCACCCATTAATCTCCGTTAAACCCCCAAAGCTCGATCCGCTAAATAATAATGTTACCAATTCGTCAAACCCAAAACTGGGTTCAAACCCTTCTCGACTTGAACAATGATTGATTGATATTGCCAAAATAAGTATGCAATATTTAAATTTTAATACCACTGGTGATGAATTGATGATTGCCAACAATGAATGCAATCAATTTAAAAATAAAGATTCGATACTTTAATCAAATCCAGAAAAGACAAAACTATTAAGCCGATGGTACTTTCTTGACAAACCCTTTTGTGGACGGCAATATTTAGGTGACGGAACTGTTGATCGGCTGCTTCTTCAACCTTACTCTGATACCAATTCAAGAACGATTGATAATGGAAACACAAACGAGCACACAATATTTAGGGTAAACCTCACGTATTATTATACTCAAGAAACTAGCACAAAACTTAAATACAATAATCTTCCTCACAATTCCATAACCCTAACATAGCTATGTATTTATAGGGAGACCCTAACTTGGCCAACAAGTAAAGCCCAAATATAAAAGCCCAATTTTAACTCCATAAACCCATTACATCATTAATGAATTCCATAGGCCCAATAAGTCTAATCCGGTCACCTACACGTGACAACCCTAATAAGTTGGAAATTACCAACATGTTTTTGAAAACTGTTAAGGATAAAGATTTAGTTAGCGAATCATCGTGTTCTGAAAGTTTTTTTCAGATGTTGAGATGAAAGTTTCTGATTCTATAATGTTTTTTCCGGATGCTGATATGAAAGATTACAAGGAGTTTTTGGAGAGAGGGCTGGATGTTAAAGATTCACAGAGTTGTGTCAGGTCGGTTGAAGGATTAGGTGTTAAAGATGGTTTGATACCAAAGAAGAAACCGAGTTGAGTCGAAAGAGGACACGAGAACGTTATTTGCCAATGTTGGATTGAGTTAAGCGCATGTCAAAAGACCCGTGTGATCTTGCTATTGGGTCGTTGCCTGAAAGGTCAAAATGGAAGACTTATGGAGGTGAACATGTGTGGAAGCAGGTTCTTTCGGCTCGAGAGGCACGACTTTTGCAGACTAATGTTGACCCGAAGATCAAACTTAAGTGGCAGGCATTTTTAGTTATCTTTTTTCAATAGCTTATATATGAATCTTGTTATCTGAACTACTGAAACTTTACTGTTTGATGCAATTTGGAATTTCTATATGTTCTTGATGGACTAGATATTAATATGCTTTATGCTTATATATTGTTTCTTACTGTGCACTTGCGTTTAGTTTGTACTTTATATTTGGTCATTGTATGTTCACTTTAATTTATAGTGCAACTAATATGATTAATGTTGAAAATTGAGAAACTGTTCTGATAGTCATGTGTAGAAAACATTATCTGTAATGCTTAAGGTAGTTTTCTTTAGATCCAGAACCGAACCTAAACCGGGAAGAATAACATTACCTTACGTATTCGGTTAGTTTCATCTGCTGGCATTAAAGTTCTGAAACTGATTTGATTGCTATTGAGAAATCAATTTTTTGTCTGAACTAAACTATGTGTATAGTGATGGATATTGCTATCCGGTGTAATGTACGGCTTCTTAAAATCCGCCAAAACCACATGAACAGTCCAAACTGAGCTAAGTTGGTCGGTTTGGCTGGGTTTGGAGCTAAGCAGTTAATGCGGAAAAATATCGGATATCGGTTAAGGACCGATATCTGAGATATCGGTTATGGCAGTGTGATATCGGTAATTTTATTATCATGTAAAATTCATATATATAGCATTTTAACACTAATAATTTAGTATAGTCTCCTACCATTAACAAATTAACCTTTTGCAAATTTCATAGCACTAACAATCGTGGTAAGTAAGAATTGATTAAGACTTAAAACACTAACATTGAACTCCAAATATTGATAATTAAGACTTAAAACATAGATATCGGGAATATAAGTAATATATTGGTCAAATATCAGTCAAAAATCGGTCAATATTGTTGATATTTTCAGTACCAATATTCTGACCGATATTTTGATTGATATTTCGCCAAGGGACCAATAACCGATATATCACTGATATCTCGGCGATGTCGACTGCATAGGTTTGGAGTTAACCATTTGTTTTACCTTTTGAAAAACCGGGTTTCATGATTTGGTTTACAGGTTTAGAACTCTCGATGTAAGTCGAACCAACCAAGATATTAAAATTTATCTTTTAAATCTTTTTTATATATTTTTTAAATAAAAGCATAAAAAGTTTTCATGCATATGAATATAAAAATTATTATACGTATAAGTAATCTTTATTACAGTACGTATAGATTATTAATTTAACTGAATTTATGCTATAACTTTTTTTACCTTTTTTATTTTAATTCTTTAATACTTAGGGTAAAACGTTCTTTTTTTTTTTAAGTATACAATTCCATTGAATTTATAAGATTTAAGTTGACTTGTGATATATATAAAACACTGGCCCAAACCGGCAACTGGTTTGGTCCAGCCGATCCAACTAGTTTGGTTTGGTTTTTCCAAATACTGTAGTTAATGGTTTGACCGAGAGAATCTATTAGAACCGGCTAAACTGGACCGTGAACAGCCCTAATGCAATGGTTAATTCCAGCTCATTTCTGCCAAAGAGACTCGACCCGCAAGCCCTCCAAGAAAACCGAAGCCTCAGGATTCCTCTGAGTCATCATCCACCGGGAGCCGGAGTGACCGAGAGGATGAAGATTCTTTCTGGGGTTACAAGTTAAAGCGTAAACGGATCCCATTGGGTCGCCATTTTCAAGCCAAAGTACCCGAGTGGACCGAACAGACTTATGAACCCGACACCAAATGGCTCGGGACCCCAGTTTGGCCTCTAGATAAAAGCGAACCGAGAAGTAGTTTAATCGAGCTTGAAAGAATCGGGAAAGGAAGGCAAGATTCGTGTGGTTGCCAGTTTCCGGGGTCGTTAGAATGCGTGTGGTTTCATGTCTCCGAAAAACAAAACCGGGTCAAACATGAAGTGGGGTCCGCTTTTTATAAATGGAAGTTTGATGATATGGGTGAGAGTGTTGCTCTTAATTGGAAACCTAATGAAGAAAAACTGTTTGAGCATATAATAAAGTCAAACCCTCCGTCTGCGGGTATAACCTTTTGGGACGATCTAACGAGCTATTCAAGCACAAAAGCAAGAAGGATTTGGTTAGTTACTATTTAAATGTGTATGTTAATAGGCGTAGGGCCCACCAGAACCGATCCGATCCAAGCAACATTGATAGTGACGATGATTAGATTGACAAAGTTGGAAATGAGGCGAGCAGCAATGATCCTGAATCCATCTTTTGTTCTCCGAAGAAGGCGCATTTAAACGGGAGATGATGCTGTTCGAGGTTTTTTTTTGTGCATGTTGCTTGTTTTTTCATGTTTCTATGCGGTTTTGTTAACAAGATTGTTGACTCGAAGTTTGACCGGAAACAAGGAAATACTAGGGTTAAGTGTTTTGAAAGTTTTATGTTATGAATGTACATGGAGAAGATAATGCTGGTTTTGTTGCTTTTGGTTCTTTGATAATTACAACATCTTAGCAGCATTTGAGGATTAGTTAGCCTAGTCTTTTGTTACATGTTTTGTGAACCATAACTGTATAGATGGCAAAACTAGAGTCCAACCACAAGGACTATTTTAACAATGTATTAAGATAGGTATTTAGATATCAAATTAGTTTAAGAAAAATACAGGTTTGAATATATAGGAACATGATCAAATACATTTTATTTTTAACATGAAAAAAGAGTGAGAATTAATTTGTTGTTATTATTAGGTTTATTTTTATAAGTGTTTGCTGTTATTTTTTATTCGTATTTGCTAATTTTCGATTATGAGGCGTTATAAGTATTTACTTATTTATATTTTCTTGTTGTTATTAGATTTTTTCTTTTCCTGATATAAGTATTTGTTGCTATTATTTTGTTCTTGATTTTGATTCTTTTGTTGTAATTTTAGGTTTTTCCTTTGTTATTATAAATAATTGTTTATGTGGATTGGTATTGTAGTTGGTATTGGTTCTTACATTCTCAGTTTTTTTTATAAATTTATATTATTTCCTACGTTCTCATGTTAAGACTAAAATGCACATGAACCTTCCCCCGTATGGTATTAAGTGATACTTGTATGATCAATTGGACTCGCTTACTGGTATCTATATTGAATATATTATATAATGTATAATGCTAAAAACATATTCCCAAATAATATGTTGAATCCTTAGAAAGTTGAAATTATTAATATTGTAGAATTATTAGAATATGGTTGGGTATTTGAAATTTAAACCTGGCTTTTCAAATAAATGATTGTGGGCAATGGCCAATGAGCATTTCAACAGGTAATTTTTAACCACTCTATACCATAAGCGGGGATATATATGATACCTGCGAACTGATAGGTAATGAGTAAAGGGTATCCAATGGGTATTAGATGTGCATGGAACAAAAATTATAACTACACATAAAAGTAGGATTACCACTACCTCGTGCGATATCCTCATAATCTTGTATGAGATTAGGAGACGGTAAGATTATCTGTGGCACTTGGTAATTATGCTTTACGAAACTTTATATGTAGAAGTTATTATATATATTATATGTGTGTATATTGAACGACAAAAAAATATATTAAAAGTACTTCATTAGTAATAAAGGAATAAAAACGACGAAACATAATCCGTTTCAATAGACTCACAAAAACAGGAACAAAGCTACAAGTTAATAAAACACAAAAAGTAACAAGGGTGAAAATAAAAATGGAGGTTCAGAACGAAACATAAATGATCTATCATTGACCGACCCAACCCCTCGCTGCATTATACCACAAATACTAAGTGATCTAACTCAATATATATTAAGATGTTCTTTTATTATAGAAACAATTAGGGTCACACCGAGTGCCCTTCAAGGACTTTCATTCGGAAGGAAATTTTGAACATTATCGCATGAGGGGCGGTGTTCCCGCTCTCCCTTTTCCCCGAAATCTTCTCCTTTTCTTTACATTTTTACCTTTAGGTCGGGTTCTCCACACCGACCTTCTGAAATTCTTCGTACCATTTTGTTGATGTGGCAAGCATTGCAATCCTCCATCCCGAGGGCTCCCCCTTCCTCTTAGTAGGCAGAGAACCAGAACTAAATAATGCATGTACATATTGCTTTACATGTGATACATAAGGCAATAGATAATGGCATAACTGTCTCTCTTCCTCCTCCACTATATTATTGACTAGGGGTGAGTAACTTAACCGCCATAACCAACATAACTAAACCGATTTTAACCGATGATTGACATAACTGATGGGTCGTTTAATGAATTCTTAAAAACCGCCGTATATGGGTCGGTTTTGGTTAAATATATATCCAAAACCACCATAACCGAACAGACCAATTTATTTAACCAAAAATATGTTTGCGATTAACTTCCACCAAACATATTGTTGGATTATACTATTTTGATGTTTTTGGTTCTACGTTTGTTATAAAATTAAGTTGAATATAATTGTTGGATTATATAATGTCATTTTTTAAATATTTGGTATTAATATTATTGATTATATACATTGTTGGATTATGTCATGCCGTTTTTTGTAATAATTGGTACCAAATTTTTAGACCCACTTACATTGGTTATGGTTAACCGACCCATAACCGACTCACTATAACATTCAAAACCGATTAACCGAAACCACCATAACGGGTCATTTATGGTTATGATTATCCATTAACCGGCATATCAGTTATCGTTATGAGTTTGGTTCAAAACCGCACCAACCCGACCCATATACACCCCTATTATTGACACACTACACACATATGGTTATACGGTTTTTGTTGTTTATTATTACTTAAAACTGGTTATACATGTTTATGTGACATTTGAGCCAAAACAAGGTACACCTCAGTACGTATTTATCGATTAAGCAAATAAACGCTTTTTACGTAACGAACGAACGATTAACCGAACGGGTCGGGTTATAACCCAGATATCCCGGGGGACCATCTATAAGTGATATACGTTTAATATAAGCTAAAATATTAGTTTTATAGCCTTAGTTCCATAGCAAACACGTTAAACGAAAACATGCTCGTTTAACTACCCGCTATAGAGTTTAACGCGAAAGATAGTCGGAAACCAAGCATTGTATCATCCGTTAAGACGAAAAAGATTTACCAAACACTTATTTGAAATGTTGTAAGTGATTCGTGAAAATATTTTCGATTTTTACAAACGTATAGTATGTTTTTATGAATTTACACAAAAACTAGCCGAAAAACACTCGTTTTCGCACTGTTTAACGCACCCGATATGTTTTTCGTGCCAAAAATCGAACCTGAAATAAAATTGGATTTGGGCTTTCGCATGTGGGCTTGTAAAATCTGATATATGGGCTAAATTGGACCCAAGGGAGGGCCTAAATGTTGGTTCGACCACAAGCAAGGGGAACCCCCCCCCTTGAGGTTTCATTTATAAATTAAACAATACAAGATATTTTTTAAGACTCTTGTTTCAGAAGTAAACCCAAAATCAGCTTGCCTTCAAAGTTCCTCTCAAAAACCTAGGTAATTTATACTAAACTCATCATGTTTAACTAGTTTTAACCATGTTTTAATATCATAAAAACATGGTTTAATTGCCAAAAATCATTCCTAACCATTTAAAAATCCTAAAAATGGTCCATAAACATGTTTTGATCATACACATGGTAAGGAACCTGGTTTGATAGTTTTTTTGGCCATAAACACGGATTAGAGGGTTGAAACGGCATTTATACGGTTCAAAAGTTCGTTTTTACACCCTAGTCGAAACCCTAAGTTAAAGGGCTGTTACGTTGATGAAATTTGCTTGGTTTGTGATATAGGACCTTTATCTAGCTTGCATAGGAGCACAAGAACCCGAAAACCTTATTAGAAAGGCGAAAACGAACCGAAACCGCTAAGGTAATACCGAAACACTCGATTACGGGCTGTTTAGGATTCGATTGTGATGCACATATATTTAGGTTATGAAATTTTGCAGGGACATCAGGGACCATATCATTCAGTCCCTGTTCAAATTTGGTAATTTTTTGATCATCCGAGAATATTTGGCGAATTTATTACCGAATTAGGACGTTTATTTGGGAAAAATAGTTAATTTGCTTGGAAAATTATAAAAATATTTGGGGAACTCAGATTTTGTATATTTTGATCACACATTAAATTTGGGCACATTTGGAAAAGCCTAAGTAGGTTTTATGCATTCGCATTTAATTGAATTTTTATAGTCGTTTAGGCCCGAAAAGAATATTGAGCAAGGTTGTTACATTCTAGAATTCATACAGATGGTTTTGGGATATAATTTGAGCATCCAGGAATTTTTTTGAGATTTTTGGAAATCGTTTGGGATAAACTGACGATTTTCAGGCTAAATATAGCAGGTAAAATGAATTTTTATAAATTAATAATCCAGTAAATAATTCCAAAAATATTTTTATAAAAAATCTACATTTTTATTTGATAAGTGGCTAAATTTTCATAATTTAATGATTAATGTTTAATTAATTATGCTAATTTGGAATTTAAACAAATTCAATTATGATAAAAACCGGCAAATTCATGATTAACGAACCTGCGGGAATATCAGAACACCAAGAGTGATCAAAAATCATATTTTTGGATCAATTAAGTAAAAACGAACTTTTTATGAGAAACCTGGACAATCTGGATAGATTGTGCGCGTTTCTCCTCAAATCAAACTGAATAAACGGAAACGGGCCCCATAGTGAATCCAGAACCCCAATATGTGATCTTTCTTTATAACTTAATCATTTTATTGACCAACACACTTACCCAAGCTTACTTTCCCATAACTTTTTTCTGAACGTATAAACGAACAACTTGGCCCAGCTGGGAAAACGGGGAAACTGAGCCAAGTTCGGTTTTAAGTATTAGACATTGAACAACATCACAACCTAGCCTATTGACACTTTCTGGGCGTTCCAACTATACCCAGATTAGATATACAGCCCAGTTTATTATTGAGATTATATTAATATTATTATAATATTGATTATAGGAACTAGTGATAGCGAATTGAACAAACCGCAAGTTGACACAGTGCTGATTATATACTAAACAGTGAGTTTCCTGACCCCACTTCTGAACTGTTTTACGAACTTTTGGGGTGAAATGCATGTTTGATTATGTATACTTATCTAAAACCTGTAATTATGTGAATTATCTAAGTACTAACACATGAAAGTCCCCACTAACACAGTGATTAACTTCGAGCCGGTGGCTTGTGAATAGTACTATTGGTTTGACAAACCCAAACGGAATCGACCTGGTTGCCGTTTCACATAGCACCGTTTGCACATGACCATATTTATACAACACAGGCTGTGTAGTGTTAGACATAGCTAACGGGGCATGTTGTGGGCGGAAGGGATGCACGCAGCACATACAGTCAAGGCTTCACTGTAGCTTAGCATAATTACATCATTTACATACATGCATATTTATATCATACTTACAAGTGTTAAATTGTGAATATTCATAACTGTTTTCTTGAAACTCGTGAAACTCACCAACTCCAGTAGTTGACCCATTTTTAAACTGCTTTTCAGGATTACCAAAGTTGGAGTAAAGTGATTTCGTGCTATCTATCATGGAACGTGCTTGATGCTATGTGAATAGGCGCAAGGTTATTAGTACGAATAGAATAGTTTAATGAACATATTTTGTTGTAAGACCTAGTTTGTTAACAAAGATAGATCAACGTAATATATTGTAAATTAGTTTGTAATGTTTCTTTATAAACAATGTTGTTGATACCAAAGGTGTCTGTTACATTCCCGTTTTACACTTCCGCATTGTGCTAGTCAGGTTTTAACAGTTTATTAAAACGCACTTAATGAAATTCATTGAAATTCATTGCACTTTACGATTTTTTAGATCATCATGGATTCTACTTTCTATTTTTTTAACTTATTCTATTCAATACATGTAACACATTGGATAACCTTAGTGATACGGACCAGGCTCGCACTACACCAGATCCGACCCAAACGAGAGATTAACAGACCGGCCCGTTTCCAGACATAAAGACATCGTTTACTGTTTTATTTATTGTTCTTTAATTAGTTTTTTGCCTAGTCTTGTATGATTTCCATGTTCCTAACTTAGTGGTTGCATGTTTAGTGGTAGTGGCATAAAATAAGGATCATGGGTGGTTAAGCCATTGATTTAGTGCATGTTTAAATCCTGTTTTGCATAATGAAAAAAAGGAAGAAAATTGTCCCAAAGTGTTCTCTCTTTTCTCTCTATTGCTTGGAGCCTAATCCCCTCTAAGGATTACCTATCATTGGTGCTTTCATAAGGTACTATGTCAATTTGTCTTAGTTTTCTTTGATGACATTTTGATATATAGTTCCACTCAAGCTGACCATTAGGAGCATCTCGAGTTTGTTTTCAATACCCTTATCAACAACCAGTATCATGCTAAGGCCTCAAAATGTGTTTTTGGTGTTCAAGAGATTTCATTCTTAGGCCACAAAATCTCGAACTCCGGGGTTGCTCCGGAACCGGATAAAATCCAAGCCATCCAACAGTGGCCGCCACCATATTCTTTAACTACCTTACGAGCTTTCTTGGGTCTAACTGGCTATTATCGCCGTTTTGTTCCAGGTTACGCTCGGCTTGCATCTCCCCTCATCAACCTTTAGAAAGACAAAGAGTTCGCTTGGTACCTCGAAGCCAACCTAGCATTTAACTCTCTCAAGTCCCACATGAAAACTCATCACCCTATTCTTTCCCAAAACAATAAACCCATTTCCTTTTTTAGCAAAATGTTGTGTCCCACAATGCAAGCACAATCAACATACACCAAGGAACTTTATGCCATAACCAAAGCAGTGATAAAGTGGCGACAATACCTCCTTGGTCGTCAATTCCGAATCTATACCAACCACCACAACCTAAAACATATCCTCACCCAAACCATCCAAACCCCGGAGCAACAAAAATGGGTCACCAAGTTGATGGGATACTATTTTGAAATTCATTTCAAACCGAGCAAAGAAAATAATGTGGTTGATGCACTTAGCCGAGTCAATATCCATCGATATTGGCTTTTTCTTATCCAACGGCTACCTGGCTGAATGAGCTACGCTCGTACTTTGCTAATGATGTTACGGGTCGGCAATTAATTCAAGATATAAAGGCTGATCCTTCAAGTTTTCCTCATCATCAGTTCCGTGAGGGTCTTGTTTATATTCATGGGAAGCTATTGGTGCCACCAATTTCGGATATCTGAAACCGTTTGTTACAGGAGTTTCACTCTTCTTTCGTCGGTGGCAATGCCGGTATCAATTCAACCGTCAAACGACTTTCGGGCACTTTCACTTGGTTAGGATTAAAAAAAGATGCCAAAAATTTTGTTAAGTCATGTGAGATTTGCCAAAGTATCAAAAATCCTAACCTAAGCCGTATGATTTGCTTCAGCTGTTACCGACACCAGAACATTCGTGGCATGACATATCCATGGATTTCTTCACAAGTCTTCCACCATCAAAAGGAAAAATGGCCATATGGGTGATCGTTTTTCTAAGTTCGCCCACTTCATTGCACTTCCAGCGGGGTACACTTCTATTTCTTTAGCTTCTATTTTTATGCGCGAGGTGTACCGTCTTCATGGGTTGCCGAAATTAATTGTCTCGGACCGAGATCGCATCTTCATTAGTAGGTTTTGGAAGGATTTATTTAAGCTAATGCGTACTCAGTTACTACATTCCAGTGCATACCATCCTGAAATGGACGGTCAGACCGAGGTAGTCAACTGGGGCCTCGAAATGTATCTCCGGGCATTTGTTTTCAATGAACCAAGAAAGTGGGAATGATATTTGCACTTAGCTGAATTTTCCTACAACACAACTCATCATTCGGCTATTCAAATGTCCCCATTTAAAGCTTTATATGGCCGAGATGTTTCTTCGATTCATGACTACATTCTGGGTGAAACAAAAAATGCATCTATTGAGAATTACCTTCTGGAGAATCAGCGCGTAATCGACCAATTAAAGGTTTCCATTGAAGTTGCTAAGAAAAAAATGATCAAGTATGCAAACAAGAAAAGATCAGACAAAGAGTTCCAAGTTGGTGATTATGTGTATTTACGGCTACAAAGTTATTGTCAAGCGTCGGTGGCAACTCGCCCGAATCATAAACTTTCACGTCGATTTTATGGTCCGTATAAGATCCTGTAGTGCATTAGTAAGGCGGCGTATAGATTGGAATTACCACCGAAGTCTCGCATTCACCCGGTGTTTCATGTCTTTTTGTTAAAGCAATGTCATGGAAACAATTTAAGCAACAAAGGGAGTCTTGAGAAATTCGGATCTGAAATTGAAATTAGTTCCCTCCAGAAACTATATTGGATGTTCGTTTGGATGCTCATAGAAAAACTCAGCTGCTGATTAAATAGGAGAAAAAGCCACTCGAAGAAGCTACGTGGGAAGACAAAGACACATTGGAAGAGATGTTTACGAGCTTCAGCAACATTGCAGACAATGAAGTTTCTCAAGGAGAGGGGGGATGATATGGACCAGGCTCGCACTACACCAGATCCAGCCCAACAACAGGCTCGACCCAAATGAGATATTAGCAGGCCAGCCCGTTTCCAGACATAAACACATCGTTTACTATTTTATTTATAGTTCTTTAATTAGTTTTTCCCTAGTCTTGCATGATTTCCATGTTCCCAACTTAGTGATTGCATGTTTAGTGGTAGTGACATAAAATAAGGATCATGGGTGGTTAATCCATTGATCTAGTGCATGTTTAAATTCTGTTTTGCATAATGAAAAAAAGGAAGAAAATTGTCCCAAAGTGTTCTCTCTTTTCTCTCTATTGCTTGGAGCCTAATCCCCTCTAAGGATTATCTATCACTTAGATAGTTCAAAATCTAAATAAAAAAAAGTAAATAAGAAAACCATTTGCACATTTTTTTCTTTTAAAAGAGAGAATATAAATTATGAAAGTCCAAAACTCCCCAACTTGTTTGATCACAAAGAAGTAGATAAAGATGATAAAGTTACTAATAGAGCATCAAATGTTATATACTAACTATATAACATCACACTTGTTCAACATGTGTAATACACGTGTTTATAACCTAGTTGAATTATCTCTAAAGGGAATTACACTAAACAAACCCATAATTATTATATTAAATGTACCCTCTTCCCCTACTAAATTAGTCATAAATTTTATAAATTTTGTATTAATTTCATATGCATTTATATGTTCGATATATAAATGGATAATCAAACTAGTGTGTTCATATGCGAGATGGGTGATAAACGACAACCCTATTGGGTTAGGATATTTTGAGAACTCTTATAAGTCATGAAAACCACCAAAAACAATTTTTTTAAAAAAAAAATTGGAACAACTTCTATACACTTTTAGAAGTACTTTCTTCCAAAAGAAATTAAAAAAACCCCGAGATATTTTATTAAAAAAAGGACAAAAGTACCGTTATCGCATTTTACATATGTTACATGCATTTTTACATAGCCTGTTAAACATGCTGAAAACAAGATTTTTGTCGATTTACATGATGGTTTTCTTTTTATTATTATTATTATTATCTAAAATACTTGTAAAAGTGTATAGAACCTCTTCCAAAATTTTAAAAATAAATTAAAAATAAAGGATAATAAGAGATTAATCAAGAAATTCAAGTAAAGTGAATAAGTCAATCCAAAAATAAAGATTTTATAAGATAAAGGGTAAGTTGTGAAACATAAGAAGTAATACGAGATTAATCAAAATATGAAGTACTAAAATGCTGATAATTAAAAGTCGAGGGTGTAAACTGAAACGTGTTTGATAGTTTGAGAATAAAATAAAATAAATAAAAGAAGACAATTTAAATAACATTGCAAAATGTTAACAATTAAAAAGTTATGATAACCGTGTCTTTATAACTAGATGTTTGTCGGATCATGGGAATTAAAATACTTTAATTAATTCAAGTAAAGTGAATAAGACAATCATAAATTTTTAATTAAACAAAATCAAGTAAATAAATGAGTAAACGAATTTTCTTCGATTGGGCTGGGCTTTCCATGAGCCTTCCGTGACATTTCATTGTCCCAACTTGTTAGCATAATTTGTGAATTGGGCTTCCCATGAGCTTTCCATGGCATTTTGTTGTTCCAACTAAATAATGAATCATCGAGATAATGAGTTAAACAACCCATGAGCATTCCATGACATTTTAATTGGTTCAACTAAACAAAGATTTAATGAAATCAATTATGGGTAGTTGCATCTCATGAACCACTACGGATGATAGTGCTCCAACAAAATATCATAATTAAAATGGGTTGAGAAAATGAATAGTTGGAGTATCTATAGATTCCCAACTAAACATTTAAGATAATATAATTAAATAATTTGGAATTTCCGAATTTATCCATGAAATCTTCGTGGAATCGGTTAGATAATATATGGAAGTCAACCGTCACATTGGTTGCGTTGACCACTTAGGGTTCCCGATGATATGACGTATGTTCCGCTTTGGCCTATAGGGTTGAACACTATGTTCGAGATCCTCCAGAAAAGGAAAAGCATCTTTCTTTTGATTATTGGAACTGGCAAGGTCTGATTCATAGTATTCTCCCTCTTCTAATTACTACAAGAACTCATCATATCCCCTTGCCTTAAGGAGAAGGAGTAAAAATTAAATCATGGAAATTCTTAAGGAATTTCCCATATATATATATATATAAACAATATAATAATTTATTAAAGAAAATGTTTTGAGAATGAGGCGTAGCCTCAGAGTTTGTGTGTGTGGTACATGATTAAATAATAAAGATGCATAAATATTTAGTAAGATGTAAACACACAAAATAGAACACACATAGCAATCATGTAATCAATTATAGGGTCCTAAGCATGATACTAGGAAGATTCTCGAGACCTATCTTATAGCCTTCGGCTCCAATACTAATTTGTCACACTCCAACCTAAGGTAAAAATGACGTGGCGCGAACTGTTAGTTCACAACTCACAAGACACTATCATGCAATTTATTATGACAATATATAATTTATTAATTTAATTTCAAATCAAGTACCCAATGTTTCAACCAATAATAGATAAAACTAAACAGAAACAAATAATCCAAATACAACTTGTCTTTTTATTCAGTATTATCCTAAAATCTATTCTAAATGATCTTCAATCTTCTCTTCAAACCATATGATCACACGAGGTTGAGTAGGTAATCACCAGATTTTAACACTAAATATAAGTTGTGAGAAATAAGCAAACCAATATTGTGGGTGTCAACAATTAAACAATGAGCAAGTAATTGTTGTCAGTTGACCATTGCCTAGTGAATTGGGCTTTGGCTACTATGATGGTCGTATAATCATGCTAGAATGATATTAAGATGGACCTCTCTTAATGCGGTAAAGTAAATCAAATAGACAAATAGCAAATAAGCATTTAATCGTTCAACACAAAATAATCATGATTTGCTAGTTGTGAATAATATGCAATACAAAAACTTAATTGGTATGTATAAAGTCCCAAAAAGTTTTGAAAACAATAAAATACGGGAAGTGATTAGTCACCTTATTATTTAGATGAGTTTTAAGGATTAAAATAAAGAAAACTGGAACTTGAAACTTTAATGTGCTAACTGAACCAACATGAATCAACCTGAAACTTGGAAACAATCAAATAGAATAAAAAACGAGAATAACGCCACTGGAAAAAGATTAAACGAACATATAAAACTCAAGATATGAAGTTTGAAATACTTAAGAGAGCTGACACTATTCAGATTCCGAACTTTGAGTCGGGATTCGGGTTCTGACCAATACACTCAAAATTCCATGACAAACAAAAAAGTTTTCCGCCCCCAAAAGCTAGTTTTGACCAGAAGAGGTAGAAACCAAATGATCTTAATATTTGAATTTTATATCCTTAAACGGGCCGGGATCAAATTGACCACCCTCATTCAGTGAAATTGATGAGGGCTTTTGTTTATGAAGTGAAAATATATGAATTTACAAAGACAACTTACCCGAATGATGAATGGAACAAGGAGATAACCGAGGTTAAATGGTCTTGAAGCTTGAAAGTCAACGGAGGCTTGAAGAACTTGAAGAATCTTGAAGACATCGGCAAGGGAGGAGAGGGAATTCATGACATGGATGACGGTTGAGTTGCGGAAATTTTTACGGCTTATGATTAACTTGCTTTATATATTAAGGGTTATAATTTGTTTATTAGGTAACCAACTTATTAAGAAATGAAATAAGCAATTGATGACGAAATCGAGTCAAGCAACTTAAATATTTTTGTTACAACAACGAGAAAACGAATTTGGACATGTTATAATATTATAAGTCATAACTTGGACCTTAATTCTAGGGATTTGTGTCCTAATAAGCATGATTTAGCATTAAAAACGAATAAACAAGTCAAACAAACGAAAATTGGTGCAGACAGCTACTACGAGCTACACGTAGGACCAGGCTTGATCCTGCGCGCGGCGCGGGGTGGTGAAAAACCTCACTTTCCCAATTTTTCACTTTTAATCACTAAACTTCTAAAAATGCTATTTTTTTGCCATAATAAGTGATTTTAAGGGTTGTATGGCATGTTTAAATGGCATATTAATATAAAAAGAATTTAACACCAATAAATACTAATAAATGCAAGATTTCAAAAATCCTAAAGGTCCATAATATATTCCTGAGTCGGGTTATAAATAAACAAATACAAATACGAAGAATCTTACATGTTAAAAAACTGGTTTTCAATTGTACCACTGGTTCTTTCATGATCATAATCCTAATCCTAAATCTAATCCTATATATATATATATATTAAATTGAAACAGTTGATGATTCATTTTTGTTGTTTTCTTTATCTCGCAATAACTTGTGTTCTATGAGTCCTCCATTAAAATCAATTACCTTACTCAGAGCGGGCCTAAAGGGAGGTCGAAGAGGGCAATAGACCCAGGCGCAGTCTCCGGAAGGCCCATGGTTGTAAAAACAAAATTATAAATATATAAAAGTGTTAAAATAAAAATACATAGTTTTCTAGGAAAAGTTGGAAAGACATAAAACTTGGAGTTAGGAAAATATATGAGCCTATCTAGAGTATGTAGTCTAAATCTTAGATCCTAGGAAACTATATGGTACTTTGGAAACTACTAATCTCAACCACTAAATCTTAGATCCAAAGGCCTAGATTTATTCTTATTTTTCCTAGAAAATTATCTTTTTTTACTTTAACCTACCCACACACACACACACACATGGGTTGAGTTATTCTACAAAGGCCAACAAAAATAAGAAGTATAAAAAGCCATAATTAATTGATATGTGTCAAGTGGGGATTGGGGAACAAAGGAAAAAAATTATAAAAGTAATAGTACATAATTTTTCTTTCCAAACACAATTCGCATTTTAATTCCTCCATCTTTTTAAAACATTTATAACTTTTTCATATGAGTTTTATCTTTAATATGAGTATGGCTTTGTTATATAAAAATTAAAACAAAAATTACATCACTGTGTCTTTGCGTTTGTTATTGTGTCATTTTTTCATTATTGCGTCTTTCTGTTTGTCATTGTGTTTTTTTTAAGATAATAATACGGTTGTGTAATAATAATACATAAATATAATGATAAAATTGCAACAAATTATCTAATACATAAAACAAAATGATGAATACATATTACATAGTTACCTGAAACGTAAATCACAATGATGAATACATATAGCACAATGACTTGAAACGTAAAACACGATGGTGAATGCATATAACACAATGACTTGAAACAAAAAACACAATGAAAACTATATATTACATAATGACATGAACATAATACACAATGATAAGTAGAAAGACAAATGATGAGCACAAAAACACAATGATAAACAAAAAGACACAATGACATAATCTTTGTTTTAATTGTTATCTTTAATATGAGTACCAGCTGATAAAACAATGACCAAAATCTATAACACAATGCATAGAAAAACCCAATTAAAAATCATAATGAAAAACCAATAACACAATATAAAAAACCAACTATTTTTTTTTTATTTTTATATAACAATATGATACTCGTATTAAAGATAAAAAAAATACTTGTTATTATGGTGAATTTTGTTTTAAATAAGAATGTTGCATGGAAAAGTTATGGACGTTTTAAAATGATGGGGAATTGATATGTGTTTTGCATGTGAAAAGAGAAATCAACAAACGTGAGTTATTACCTTTATGCCCTTTCCATCAATTTATTTTCTTAAATTAATCTTCACATTCAAATCTAAAATCAACGGATTAGATTCATTCCCACCATTCTCATTTTTGTTGTCCTTTGTATTTTAACTTTATCCTATATATTATACAATCTTTTTATATAATTTACTTTAAGACAAAAGCCTACTAAGTTATTTGTTGGTGTAATTGAAATAGTGCTAAGATGTGGGACCGAAGATCATGTGTTCAATTCATATTAGTGGTTTTCTTTTTGTTGTAGGTACAAACTTTCTTTTATGTTTTATAAGGATCATTTTAATAACTTTATTATTATTATTATTATTATTATTATTATTATTATTATTCCTTGGTTCGTATTGGGCTTTTGAAATTCAACCTGATTGACAGAATTGTCAAATTATTTATTACATAATTAAACGCATAATTTTTTAGGGTTTTTTTTAACTCCACTTGGGCCCGAAATTTTGAGGGATTCTCGGAGACGGCCTAGGTGTAACCTTTGAATGTATATATCGACATTTGTAATCTACATATCATATCATATATAATAGATCGAATAATATCATACCTTATAGTGCCAAGTTTTACGGTCTCAACGTCTGCTTTTATTTCAAACTTTATGATGTGTAAGGCGGTTAAAGTATTAACTTTCAATGCATTTTATTTTTATTATTTATACCAACATATATATTATTAACAAATTTTAACTTAGTATTATCTTAATCACTTTATCATTAATTTATTTATGATTTTATTTTCTTTACAACCAAATATATTTTTTTATAAAAAAATTTAATGAAAATAGAAAAAATAGTCTTCTATTTTATTTAAAACTATAATTTTACAAATGCATTCTAATCATTTTTCATACTTAACACTTTTTAAAACAGAAAGCATTGTTTTAAAAAAAATTAAAATAAAAGATTTAAATAAAATAGTTGACAAGTTGCATGCTTTCCTGTTAATGAAGGCCTATATATGTCTTCTGCTTTTATACACATTTTTCACTTGAATATTTTTCAAAAATACTGAGAAATTACTTAAATTTGTAAGAAAATTATGTCTTCTCCAATGAGACGCAAGGAGTCAGACCTCACAAAACTGTTAGTTATCTACTTCTATTTTTTAAAATCAAAATTACAATTGTTAGAATTGTTTCTTCTTCATTATTTGCTTAAATTGTTTTTGTTTTTCTTACTGAATGAATTTTAAATTTTAGAATGATGAAAGACTACAAAGTCGACATAATCGATGATGGAACGAAGGAGTTCCATGTGCATATGAAGGGACCTCCTGATAGTAAATTCTCTAAACTCCAAACCATCATTTTTGTTTCTTGTGTTATTCAAAAGTGAGATGTTTGGTTATATTTATATTTCACAAATGGTAATAATTGGTTTAAATGCGTATCCAAACACCCCTCTAATTGTCTTTATTGTGAATTAATGATCAATGATGCGTCATAGATATTTAATTTACTGAACTTGGTGATAATTTTTACTTTTATGGTCAGATGGAACATGTTTTTTTGATCACTAGAAAGATTTATCATAATTATGATTTTTTTCAATCTTAAGTGATATAAAATAAAATGTTGATTTGATTTTAAATCAGTTAAATTTGTATCTAGTTTTGGAGATTGGTTAAAGTGATTAATCACTGAATCGATTCCTAGAAAATCCTCACCGTTACTTCTTAAAGTAAATGCACATTCTCATGACCAAAGCGTGATATTTTCAGTTGTGTTTTTAATAATTAATTTATTTATATTTTTCGTACCATGATCCAAGTGTGGTAAAGAACAAATAGATTTATGAACAAGTCGATTTGGGATATGTTCATGTCTATGGCCCAAATGCTATACTTAAAATCTACATTATTATTGCAGCCGTTATGGTTTTTAAAACTATACTCATGGTATTAATATTTGTAAATAGTTGTGTATTTCAGTTTTAACTTTTCCATGAATACACATGTTGCAGGTCCTTACAATGGAGGTCACTGGAAGCTCCGGAGCTTCCAGAGAATTACCCGTATTCGTCGCCTTCGGTTGGTTTTGTTAACAAGATTTACCACCCAAACATTGATGAACGGTAAGTCCTTTCTTTCCCCTTTCATGCAATCATGAGACATTAATTTATTAATGAAATTAAAATATGAAATTTAATTTTATAAACATTTTTCAGGTCCGGATCAGTATGCTTGGATGTGCTTAATCAACGCTGGAGTCCATTGTTTGGTAAGATGGTTAATTATAGAAAACACATTGTTTGTTAAAGATGCTATATTGTTTAAGGATAACAGTCTGGTTTTGTAGACCCTTTTTATTTTTTATTTTTTACCAAACGGCAACTTTCATTAAAAACGTCAAACTACAATATGCTAAAGCAACTTTCGTTTTTATTTTTTGTAGATTTGGTTCATGTGTTCGAAATTTTCCTACCGCAACTCTTGATTGACTCGAATCCTTATGACCCATTAAACGAGGAAGCTGCAAATCTTATGTTAAGTGGTGAGATAGGCACTTATGAACAAAGGGTCAAAGGTATGCCATTCTGTATTTTATATATTTGTAAATAATCAAAACTAGTATTGTACTTACTACTCTGAAATTTTATTAAAGAGTACTGCGAAAGATACGCAAAGCCGGATGTTGTGGGTGTGGTTAACTCCGAGGAAACAAGCGATGGTGTGGTTAGTGAAGATGGAGCGGATTCTGCAGATGAGGCAACGACTTCGGGCCCTGTTGACCCATAGCTAGCTCGTTTGATCGGATTAGCTCCTATGGTTTGTACATAGGCCATGGTGACTGTAGCTGCATGAATCATGATCATCCATATCAACTAATGAAGATATTTTGAAATTACAATTTCAGTAATAAAGATTGTTTGAAAACTAGAATGGTTTTATTTCAGTTGCTTCTTGTGCTTTTGGTATTAATAAGTTGGGTATTTGCTTTTGGTATTAATAAGTTGCTTCTTTTGCTTCTGAAAGTTTTTTTCAGATGTTGAGATCAAAGTTTCTGATTCTATAATGTTTTTTCGGATGTTGAGATGAAAGATTACAAGGAGTTTGTGGAGAGAGGGTTGGATGTTAAAGATTCACAGAGTTATGTCGGGTCGGTTGAAGGATTAGATGTTAAAGATGGTTTGGTTATTGAGTCGGGTACTAAAGAAGAAACCAAGTTGAGTTGAAAGAGGAAATGAGAACGTTATTTGCTAATGTTGGATTGAGTTAAACAAGTGTCAAAAGACTCGTGTGATCTTGCTATCAGATTGTTGTCCGAAAGGTCAAAATGGAAGATTTATGGAGGTGAACATGTGTGGAAGCAGGTTCATTCGGCTCAAGAGGCAAGGCTTTTGCAGACTAATGTTGACCCGAAGGTCAAACTTAAGTGGCATGTATTTTCAGTTATCTTTTTTCAATAGCTTATATATGAGTCTTGTTATTTGAATTACTGAAACTATACTGTTTGACGCAGTTTGGTATTTCTGTATGTTCTTGATGTGCTAGATATTAAAGATGATTACTTTATGCTTATATATTATTTCTTGATGTGCTCTTTTGTTTAGTTTGGATTTTATATATTTAGATTATTTTTTCTTTGTATGCTCACATGAGAAATTTCACATTTTTAATTTTCTGTAGATGTTGGTATTCACGTCTCAAGTACGATTTTAATCTATGCAGCCAATATTGATAATATCGGTGATATTGACCGATATTTGAGCGATATATCACCGATATTACGGATATCAGTGTTTAAAGTTATAATTCTTAATTTTTAGTGTTTAATATTAGTGTTTGAAGTCTTAATATGTTAGTGGTAGGATAGTCTACTGAATTGTTAGTGTTAAATTGCTATATATATTAATTATGCATGATATTAAAATTACCGATATCCCACTGCGAATATTGATATCTCAAATATCAGTCCTTAGTCGATATCTAATATTTTTCCGCATTCACTAAGATTTAAGGTGATAGTCTAAATTTTTATTAAATAATTAAGAGGCTTTAGGCTTTTCTCCCCATTTTATTTAGTTTTTGGTTCTTTTTTTTTCTAGTTTGAATCAGTCGATATAAAAAGAAAATACAATCAACCTTAACCATTTTTTGACTTGAATTATTTTTGACTTGTTTATTTATGTATGAGTTAAATTACAAGTTTACAACTTTACGCTGTTTTGTTTATTTGTTTTGACATATACATTTACATATGTCAGCAAAAGGGTTTAATGGGAGGGTTTCTTATATTACTTTAGTTTTTAGTTACAAAAAACAAAGATTATTGTTTCATATTTTATTAATCACTCCCTTTTTTCTGAACTTACATTTGAATTTATAGTGCTCAGTGACTAACATAAATAATAAACTTGTTGATATTACTACAGGAAAGTAGTGATTAAAACTTAAAAATTTTAACGTCAGTAGTATGGCACACACAAAGTTTTGAAAATAAACAGTGCAACTAATATGCTTAATGTTGAAAATTGATAAACTGTTCTGATAGTAAGGTGTAAGAAAAACATTATAAGTAATGCTTAAGGTAGTTTTCTTTAGATCTAGAACTGAACCTAAACCGGGAAGCATAACATACCTATGTATTCGGTTATCTAGGGGCTCTATTTGGTCTGCTGGTTTTAAAACTTTGAAATTGATTCGATTTCCTCAATGGTATATATTGAGAAATCAATTATTTTGTCTGAACTAAACTGCGTTTAGTGATGGACTTTGCTATCCGGTGTAATGTATGGCTTCTTAAAATCCGCCAAAACCACCCGAACTGTCCAAACGAGCTAAGTTGGTCGATTTGGCTGGGTTTCGAGTGAATTGTTCGGTTTACATTTTGAAAACCCGGGTTTCATGGTTTGGTTTACAGGTTTAGAACACTCCAGGTAAGCCGAACAACCCAGATATTAAAAATTATTTTTTCCACGCATATAATAAATTTTCATGCACATGAATATAACAAAATTATACATATAAGTAATCTATACTACAATACGTATAGATTGTTAATTTAACTTTTTTTTATTTTACCTTTTCGTTGAATTTAGAAGATTTAATCGTGTGACTTGTGATATATATATAAAATTATGAACACTGGCCCAAGTCAGCAAACCACCAAAACCTAATCGTTTTGTTTAGTCCAGTCGACCCAGCAGTTTTGATTTAGTTTTTCCAAAAACTGTAGTTAATAGTTTGACCCAGAGATTATATCAAAACTAGACGAACTGGACCATGAGCAGCCCTAATGTAATGGCTAATTTCAGCCGTTGTACGGTCTTGATATTCTGTATTTTTTATAGTAACTGCAATCTTCACTTCTGAAAACCTAATGGTTAAGGTGTTTTTTCAATATATTTTTTTTACTGTCATTAGAATTTTTAAATTGTCCTTTTGTAGAAGAATTTAAGGATGCATCCAGCAATGTACGATGACCTGGCCGATAAATCAGCATCAAGATGCAGCTAGAGGCTCATTTATGCCAAAGAGACTTGACTCGCATGCCCTCCAAGAAAACCGCATGAAGAAACATGGATTTATCCTGTTAGGATCATATCTATATTTCCACCGGGTAAGGGTTATGGAGTGAGCTAAGATTGTACCAAACCAATTATCCAACTAAATCTGGGCTTATCCCTGCAAAAAAGACCACTATGAATCTCGTTATGGGAAGGACAAGATGGGGGGTCTTCCCGTAACCACCCTCCAACGTGATAATAAGTACTGTTCTTAGGTGATATGGAGTACCAAAGTGATGAAAGTAATCTAGTGATTATGAATGAATACCTCATAAAGACCAAGGTATTTATAGCAAGGAGTGGAGGGAATGTGATTCGTGGAGTTGTTTCTATCCAAAAGATTCTTTTTCTACCTGAATGGACGCGTGCCACACTCTGATAGGAAGCAACCGCTAGCCACGCGCATGGTTGTTACCAGGTGTCCAACTGTCTCCCTCTCATTTGCTGTATCACCTCGTGTTCTCCGTGAAGGAGGTAAACGTTCTTTGTCACGTAATATTTTAGCGATCTTCTAGAAGGATATTGTTACAACCGTTCTCCTTTTTTAAGCAAGAACTTTTACTATTTCTTTCTTGTGCGGCGTTTTCTACGGTCTGCGGATGTCTTCCGTGGGTACTATTGATAACCCGCGGGTGCTATTGATGACCCGCGATTGTCTTTCTTTGGCTTACGGGTCTTTTTACTACCCAGTCCATTGTTTCTCCATGGTGCACTTCTGTGAATGAAATTTTGGACTTAATACACTCTTTTGGGTGTGACCATTTTTGAGTCCGTCCTTGTGCGCTTATTATGATTATTTTTATTAGACTATAGGGTTAAGCTTTTCAGGGCTATAATGCAATGGTTCTTATAAGGCCCCGAGCCCAGGTGCCCTACATTAGGTGTATAAACATAGTTCTTAATATTATAGTGAATTAAAACTTTTCACAATATAATAAAACTTCAACCAATATATTACAAAACATAAATCTTTGTCTTAAACTTTCAAATTGTCATAACTTAAAACATAAAATAAAACATCGGGTCTTCCTTCTCTAGATGCCAGCCGCTCAGTCCAGACCATGTGCCATCCTCAAGCCAGCTCCTTTAACCTATTTACCTGCGTGTATACTAAAAGTCAGCTACGCTGAGTGAGTTCTAGTTAATCAGGCAAGATACATTTCATTCACATACTTATAAATACGCATCCGAAGATACATATTATATACTTAGCATGTTCATCTTTCATTCATTCATACATACATACATACATAATTTCATACTTTCTTTTTTATACTTTCATGCTTTCATACCTTTCGTACTTGCATGTTTTAACTCATTTAGTTCATACATAATATCTCTACATTTTAAAGAGCATTTCACCCTACATACCTCAGATATTATTAGGTTCCAGTGCCCTACGTACCTCGGATATTATCAGGGTCCGGTGCCCTTCATACCTCGGATATTATCAGGGTCCGGTGCCCTTCATACCTCAGATATTATCAGGGTCCGGTACCCTTCATACCTCGAATATTATCAGGGTCCAGTGCACTTCATATCTTGGATATTATCAAGGTTCGGTGCCCTTCATAACTCGGATATTATTAGGATTCGGTTCCCTACATACCTCGGATATTATTAGGGTCCGGTGCCATCTTTCTCGTTCCATAAAACCATAAAATTATATATATTTTGTCATACGACCATACAACCATACTACTTTGCTTATCTTTTTGTTATATATACATATTCATATACATCCATGTACATACTCTTAACTCTTTCTATATCATTCAAATATCATTCATAAACATTCATATAGCATACACTTACCACTTAAGGTAAGTGTATTTACTAAACACAAAGGAGTATGCACACAGCCCCGAAAACATAACGGAGAAATGGGATAAAAAAACATTTGTTTCCAAAAATATAACTGTAATACCCCTCCTTAGCTGTGCTCGGCTAACTGTATTATAAGTATCTGTTAAGTAGTTCTAACTATCTCATACTTCTAGGTTAGTGAAATCCTCAATAATTCAGGGGCAGCGCCCCTAGTAGTTGGGTGTAGGGGCGGCAGCCTCTAGCAAGGTTCTAAGGGGCAGAGCCCCTGGCTGGGGTCGAGCTGTCAGGTTAACTTGGAAAAATTTTATTTTCATTAATAAGGCTTCGTTAAAATTCATCAGAAATTTGACTTTCCATGATTTTGAGCTAAGTCCAAACGAGTCAAATCAAGTCCATTTTAATTGAGTTGAGTCTCAAGTAATCGAGTCGAGTCAATCTAATCGATTCGAGTCAATCCAATCAAGTCGAGTCCTCCTATTCGACTCGATTCGTTTCAATCGAGTCGGTTCCTCCCATTTGACTCGGTTCGTTTCAATCGAGTCGAATCCTCCTATTCGACTCGATTCGTTCCAATCGAGTCAAGCCCTCTTATTCAAATTGATTCGTTCCAATCGAGTCGAGTATACCATTCAACTCGATTCGAATACTTGTTTTTTGTGCCTTTCCATTCTGGTCACTTCCTTACATCCTGTTATGCCCGTTTTACTGATACAACGAGTTCTGGGCCATAAAAACTTCATTCTCTTGCTTTAACAAGGTCTGAACACCACTAGTTCGTCCCGACTTAACCCAACAACATGTTTACCAAAAGTTTATGATTTGCTTACCCTATAAGGGCCGATTTGCTTTCGTATCAGATATTAAAACAAACCGACATCAAAAACCTAACCTTTATATTAAGACCATACTTTACGGGTTCCGATTGGTTCGGATCTGGACCAACAAGTGAATCTAGACATGTTTTCTGGTTGTTGATGATGCTTGAACCCAAAATCTCCTTGGTTTCTCTTGGATCTCGGATTTGGATGAGAGGAAAGAGTGTTTGTGTGTGTTTTTGAGTGTGTGTATGGAGCCAGAAGGTGATGGAATGAGAATGTTAGGATTTTAGGAGAGTTTAAGGAGTTTAAATACTCCAAGCCCGTGGGCCTTAGGCCTGTAACCGTTCCCAAGTCCATGTATTATTTCTAAGCCTACCACTCAATCCCTTATTATTTAATATACTTAAAAAATAACATACATTTTAAATAATAAAACTTTCTTTATTTATTATTTTCAAAAGGATGGATGTTACAAGTCTACCCTCCTTAAAAGAGGTTTCGTCCCCGAAACCCAACTATTACTTAAACAAATCTGTGTAAAACTTGCACATCTCTTCTTTAACTTCCCAAGTAGCATTCGATACCTTATGGTGCTTCTATATCACTTTCACCAAGGGAATAACCTTATGACAAAGTTGCTTTTCCATGCGGTCAACTATCTCGACAGGCTGTTCAACATAGTTTTACTGTTCATCAATCTCAATGTTTATTAATAGCACATGAGACGTGTCATCAGCTAGGCATTTCCTCAAGTGAGAAACATGGAAGGTAGAGTAAATTCCTTCCAATTCCTCAGGTAAGTCTAGCTTATAAGCCACTCCACCCACGCGAGCTATGATCCTGAATGGTTCGATGTACCTTGGCCTTAGCTTTCCCCTTTTTCTGAAACAAATCATTCCCTTCCAAGGCGAGACCTTAAGCATCACATTGTCACTAATGTTAAACTCAATCGGTCATCACTGCTTATCAGCATATGACTTTTGACGATCTTGGGCATCTTTCATCCTTGCCTTAATCTGATCAAATCTTAAAGAGGTTTCTTGAACAACTTTTAAGCTCCCAATATCTTTCTGACCAATCTCTCCCCAACACACGGGAGTTTTGCAATGTCTACCAAATATTTCAAACGGCGACATACCAATACTCGAATGATAGCTATTGTTGTAAGAAAATTCTGCCAAGTGTATATGATCATCCCAACTTCCTAAAAAGTTTAACACACAAGCACGCAACATATCCTTAAGGGTTTGGATAGTCCTTTCAGACTGTCCGTCTGTTTGAGGATGATACGCCGTGCTGATGTTCAGTCTTGTTCCCATAGCTTCATGGAACTTCTTCTAGAATCTTGAAGTAAAGCGGGCATCTCTATCAGATACGATCAATTACGACAATCCATTCTTTTCCACAACCTCCTTTATGAACACGTTTGCTAACATTTTGATGAGATACCCTCTCGTATAGGCAGAAAGTAAGCACTTTTTGTTAAAGTGTCCAAAATCACTCAGATGGTGTCATGATTTCTAACTATACGGGGTATCTTAGTTATGAAATCCATGGTGATGTGTTCCCATTTCCATTCGGGCCAATGGCTGCATCTTTCCATACGGATTATGTTGCTCTGATTTGACTTGCAAGAAAGTTAAGCACTTACTATCATAATTTAGTACTTCATTTTTCATATCCCAGCAACCAGTAGTCTTTCCTCAAGTCCTGATACATCTTGGTGGATCCTAGATGAATCGAGTATCGAAACTTACGAGCCTCATCTAGGATTCAGCCTCTAATATTCCCATGGCGTGGAATCCACTTAATGTCAAACCTAGTCTTTACACCATGAGTATTATCTATCAGCTAAGTTTGTTGTCCGAATATTCTCTCATTCTTCATTAACCCTTCATCCATAAGCACCTATGACTGTACCTTGCTGATCTCTCCAATAAAGCATGAGTTAATGATCAACTTATAAGACTTCACTGTCACAATGACTTTGTCGTTCTTCCGGCTTAAGGCGTTAGCGACCACATTAGCCTTTCCGGGATAATACTTGATGTCACAATCATAGTCCTTAATCAGTTCTAACCATCTCCTCTATCTCATATTCAACTCTTTCTGCTCGAAGAAGTATTACAAACTCTTATGGTACGTATGTATGTATGTATGTATATATAGTGCACTTAGTACCGTACATGTAATGTCTCCAAATCTTGAGAGCATGCACTACTGCTGCTAGCTCCAATTCATGTGTCGAGTATGTGCTTTCGTGAACCTTCAACTGTCTAGACGCATACGCTATGACTTTACCTCGTTGCATCAACACGCAACCTAACCCAAGATGTGAAGCATTAGTACAAATTACTAAATGCCCATTCCCATCGGGTAAAACAAGGATTGGAGCCTACGTGAGTCTTTTCTTCAATTCTTCAAATGCTTTTTCCTGATACTTACCCCGAATGAATACTACAGTCTTTTGCATCATACCAGTCAACGGTGCGGCTACCTTGGAGAAGCCTTAAATGAATCTCCTATAATAGCCAGCCAACTCTAAGAAACTGCATTTCTTAGTTGGCTTTTGCGAAGTCTTCCAATTCTTTATTGCTTCAATCTTAGCTGGGTCCAAAGTAATCCCTTCAGGATTAATTATGTGACCTAGAAATTGCGCCTCTCGCAACCAAAATGTGCGCTTTGAAAACATAGCATACAGTTTATCTCTCTTCAGAACTTCCAATGCTTCATTCATATGTTCAGCATGGTCAGACTAGCTCTTCAAATAAATCAATATATCGTCAATGAAGATGATAAATGATTTGTCTAACATTGGCTGGCATACCCTGTTCATCATATTCGTTGCTGGAGCATTCGTTAGACCAAACAACATTACGAGGAGCTCGTAGTGTCCGTACCGCGTATTTTTGGGATGTCTGCCTCTTTCACCATCAACTAATGATAGCCTGATCTGAGGTCTATTCACGAGAAACCTCTAGCACCTTGTAACGGAACAAACAAATCATCAATACGTGGCAACATATATCTATTATTCTATTTAAACTTATTCAACTACCTGTAGTTGATACACATCCTCATACTCCCATCCTTCTTCTTAACGAATAACACCGGTACGCCCCGCGGGGAAACAGTCGGCTTTATGAAACCCTTATCGAGGAGTTCTTGCAGTTGGGACATTAATTCTTTCATCTCGGATGGTGCCAGACGATAAGGTGCTTTTGCGACGGGCTATGCTCCTATTATGAATTCTATCTGGAATTCTACCACTCGTTCTGGTGGTAATCCCGAAAGGTCCTCAGGGAACACTTCGGGATAGTCAGACACTACATGAACATCTTTCACTTCTTTCATCTCGGTCGTATCTTTGACAACATACGCCAGGTAGGCAATGCACCCTCGCCTTCACAATCCTTCAGCTTTGATCATCAAAATGACGTTAAGCCATGAACTTTCTTTATCACCATAAATCGTCACCGTATCACCATCCAAAGACTTCAGTCTAATCAATATACTCTCACACACTATCTAAGCTTCAAACTCAGTGTAAGACCCCGAAAGCCGGGAATCCTACAGTTGGTAATCACACCCAAAATTCACAAAAATAAAATATTCGTTTTATTTAAAAGTCCTAGACTAGGAATGCCTTCAACCGTCCGAGAAGTCTTTAGCACGTCCAAGCAATAATCCTAAATCCTTACCCTGCAAATCAAACTAACATACACACAAAGTCAGCTTGAGCTGAGTGAGTTTAAGTTTTAGTAAATGACATGTATAAATCATTCCAAAATTACAAGTATAAAACAGTATATAGAATAATAGGCACATGGATAAATAATAAGTAAATATATGTATAATAACCAAATAATATAATCACGGTCGAACATGCGTATAGCCTAAGCACATGATACGGGATTTTAAGAGCCCGTTATGATGATGATAATGCCACACGAGCCTCCCCCCCCACGGTATCTAAGAACCCACCATAGGATTTAAGAACCCAAGTCGTATAGTTTGGCCCAACCAAGATCACCATGCACACAAAGAACCAATTATAATGATGATTATGCCACACGAGCCTCCCCCTACGGAATTTAAGAACCCGCCATGGGATTTAAGAACCCGAGTCGTAAGTTTTGCTCGGCCAAGATCACCATGCACACAAAGAACCAATTATAATGATAATTGTGCCACACGAGCCTCCCCCCCCCCCACCACGGGATTTAATAACCCGAGTCGTATAGTTTGGCCCGGCCAAGATCACCATGCAGAAAAAGAACGAATTATAATGATGATTATGCCTCACGAGCATCCCCCCCATGGGATTTAAGAACCCGCCACGGGATTTAAGAACCCGAGTTGTATGGTTTGGCCGGGCCAAAATCACCATACACACAGAGAAATAATTAATAATACCAATCGTAGGCCATAGGTTAACATATGCATATACATATATATAAGTCATCCCAAAATATTCAATTAGTACCAGACCAAATAACATCCACAAATATAGTCCTTAAACAATATATATAACTTTAAGGAATTTAAGACGAGTCTAAAATATCCTAAGGCATAGAATATAATTCACACATGGTCTCATAAATATACAAATACAAATAAGACTACAATCAATCAACTAAATAACTTCACTATGCATAGCCTTTAGTACATAATATCGGGAACATATAATTATAGACGAGTCTATTATTATCCTCAAACATATGCTATCAATAATATATGGTTTCTAGAAATATGTAGTTATAAACGAGTCCAATACTGTCCCCAAGCATAAACTACCAATAATATAAATCTTAGCCAATCGATCAACCGAACAACATCATCATGTGTAAACTATAATAATGACTAGTCTAGGAAATAAAACAAGGCCTAATAACATCTCCAAGTCTAGACTACGAATAATATATATAATTTTTAGGGAATATATGATCGTAAACGGTATTGAAAATATTCCGCTGAATTTTACTCTGAAATTGGTTGCTTAATGGAACGACTGATTTTTTTTTTAGTTTAAATATTTTATAAGTGTATTGTATGATTACCAACTGTGGGTTCCCGGATTCGGGGACTTACATGGTTTTCATTGAATGAGGAATTCGGGGACTCGTGAGATGATTTAAAAGGTGCTTCCGTCATTCTATTCTTCTTTTACTGTCTGCGGTCTCCATTTGTTCGTTAGGGCTTTCATTTGTTCATTTGAAAACTATTGCTTTAGTTTTCACTGAACAAGGCGAGCAGAGACTGTTAGGCTTTTGTATTTCACTAAACGGGACATTCAGGGACTCATGGGATGATTAAAGAGGTGATTCCCTTATTCCAGTCTTATTTTACTCATTGCGGTCTCCATTCCTTCTTTTTGGCTTTCATGGGTTCGTTTGAAAAATGTCGTTTCTGTTTTCACTTAAAGAGGATGGCAGCGACTGTCGGGTTTTTCGTTTTCATTGAATGAGGCATTCGAGAACTCGTGAGATGATTTAAGTGGTGCTTCCATCATTCTATTCTTCTTTTACTGTCTGTAGTCTCCATTTGTTCGTTACGGTTTTCATTTGTTCGTTTGAAAACTATTGCTTCTGTTTTCACTGAACAAGGCGAGCAGAGATTGTTAGGCTTTTGTATTTCACTAAACGGAAAATGCAGGGACTCATGGGATGATTAAAGAGGTGATTCCCTCATTTAAGTCTTATTTTACTCGTTGCGGTCTCCATTCCTCCTTTTTGGCTTTCATAGGTTCGTTTGAAAACTGTCACTTCTGTTTTCACTGAAAGAGGATGGCAGCGACTTTCAGGCTTTTGGTTTTCATTGAACGAGGAATTCGAAGACTCGTGAGATGATTTAGGAGGTTATTCCGTCATTCTAGTCTTCTTTCACTGTTTGTGGTCTCCATTTGTTCGTTATGGCTTTCATTTTTTCGTTTGAAAACTATTGCTTCGGTATTCACTTAACAAAGCTAGCAGAGACTGTTAGGCTATTGTATTTCACCAAACAGGACATTCAGGGACTCATGGGATGATTAAGGAAGTGATTCCCTCATTCCAGTCTTATTTTACTCGTTGCGTGGCCATTCCATCTTTTGGGCTTTCATGGGTTCGTTTGAAAACCATCGCTTCTGTTTTCACAAAAAGAGGATGGCGGCGACTTTTGGGCTTTTGGTTTTCACTGAACTAGGCATTCGGGGACACATGAGATGATTTAGGAGGTGATTCTGTCATTCTATTCTTCTTTAACTGTCTGTGGTCTCCATTTGTTTGTTAGGGCTTTCATTTATTCATCTGAAAACTATTGCTTTCGTTATCACTGAACAAGACTAGCAGAGACTGTTAGGCTTTTGTATCTCACTAAACGGGACATTCAAGGACTCACGGTATGATTAAAGAGGTGATTCCCTCCTTCCAGTCTTATTTTACTCATTGCGGTCTCCATTTCTTCTTTTGGGCTTTCGTTGGTTCGTTTGAAAACAGTCGCTTTTGTTTTTACTGAAAGAGGATGGCAGCGAACTTCGGGCTTTCTGTTTTCATTGAACGAGGCATTTGAGGACTCATGAGATTATTTAGGAGGTGATTCCAACATTCTAGTCTTCTTTCACTGTCCGTGGTCTCCATTTGTTTGTTCGGGATTTCATTTGTTCGTTTGAAAACTATTGCTTCTGTTTTCACTGAACAATACAAGCAGAGACTGCTAGGATTTTGTATCTCACTAAATGGGATAGTCAGTGACTCATGGGATGATTAAAGAAGTTACTCCCTCATTCCAGTCTTATTTTACTCGTTGCGGTCTCCATTCCTTCTTTTAGGCATTCATTGGTTCGTTTGAAAACTGTCGCTTTGGTTTTCACTAAAAGAGGATGGCAGCGACTGTCGGGTTTTTGGTATTCACTGAACGAGGCATTCGGGGACTCATGAGATGATTTAGGAAATGATTCCGTCATTCTCGTCTTCTTTCACTGTCTATGGTCTCCATTTGTTTGTTAGGGTTTTCATTTGTTCGTTTGAAAATTATTGCTTCTGTTTTCACTTATCAAGGCGAACAGAGACTGTTAGGCTTTTGTATTTCACTAAACGGGACGTTCAGAGACTCATGGTATGATTAAAGAGGTGATTCCCTCATTCCAGTCTTATTTTACTCGTTGCGGTCTCCATTCCTTCTTTTTGGCTTTCATGGGTTCGTTTGAAAACTGTCGCTTCATTTTTCACTGAAAGAGGATGGCAGCGACTTTCGGGCTTTTGGTTTTCACTAAACGAGGCATTCAGGGAGTTTTGATATGATTTAGTAGGTGATTCCGTCATTCTAGTCTTTTTTCACTGTCTGTGGTCTCCATTTGTTCGTTAGGGCTTTCATTTGTTCATCTGAAAACTATTGCTTCCGTGTTCACTGAACAAAACTAGCAGAGACTGTTAGGCTTTTGTATATCACTAAACAGGACATTCAAGGACTCGTGGGATGATAAAACAGGTGATTCTCTCATTCCAGTCTTATTTTACTCGTTGCGGTCTCCATTCCTTCTTTTGGGATTTAATTGGTTCATTTGAAAACTGTCGCTTCTGTTTTCACTGAAAGAGGATGGCATCGACTGTCAGGCTTTTGGTATTCACTGAACAAGGCATTCGAGGACTCGTGTGATATATTAGGAGGTGATTCCATCATTCGAGTCTTGTTTCACTGTCTATGGTCTCCATTTGTTCGTTAGGGCTTTCATTTGTTCGTTTGAAAACTATTGCTTCCGTTTTCAATTAACAAGGCTAGCAGAGACTGTTTGGCTATTGTATTTCACCAAACAGGACGTTCAGGGACTAATGGGATGATTAAGTAAGTGATTCCCTCATTCCAGTCTTATTTTACTCGTTGCGGTCTCCGTTCCTTCCTTTGGGCTTTCATGGGTTCGTTTGAAAACTGTCGCTTCTGTTTTCACTGAAAGTGGATGGCAGCTACTGTCGGGCTTTTGGTTTTCACTGAATGAGGCATTCGGGGACTGCTGAGATGATTTAGCAGGTGATTCCATCATTCTATTCTTCTTTTACTGTATGTGGTCTCCATTTGTTCATTTTTAAACTATTGCTTCTGTTTTCACTGAACAAGGCTAGCAGAGACTGTTAGGCTTTTGTATTTCACTAAACGGGACTTTCAAGGGCTCATGGGATAATTAAATAGGTCATTCCCTCATTCCAGTCTTATTTTACTCGTTGCGGTCTCCATTCCTTCTTTTGGGCTTTCATGGGTTCGTTTCAAAACTGTCGCTTTTATTTTCACTGAAAGAGGATGGCAGCGACTTTAGGGCTTTTGGTTTTCAGTGAACGAGGCATTTGGGGACTATTGATATGATTTAGTAGGTGATTCTGTCATTTTAGTCTTCTTTCACTGTCTGTGGTCTCCATTTTTTCGTTTGGGCTTTCATTTGTTGTTTTGAAAACTATTGCTTCTGTTTTGGCTGAAAAAGGCTAGCGGAGACTGGTAGGCTTTTTTATTTCACTAAACGGGATATTCAGGGACTCATGGGATGATTAAAGAGGTGATTCACTTATTCCAATCTTATTTTACTCGTTGCGGTATCCATTCCTTCATTTGGGCTTTCATTGGTTCGTTTGAAAACTGTCGCTTCTGTTTTCACTGAAAGAGGATGGCAGCGTCTGTCGGGTTTTTGGTTTTCATTGAACGAGGCATTCAGGGACTAGTGAGATGGGTGATTCTGTCATTCTATTCTTCTTAAGGCTAGCAGAGAATGTTAGCCTTGTTTTCAATGAACAAGGCTTTTGTATCTCACTAAATGGTACATTCAAGAACTCATGGGATGATTAAAGAGGTGATTCCCTCATTCCAGTCTTTTTTTACTCGTTGTGGTCTCCATTCTTTTGGGCTTTCATTGGTTCATTTGTAAACTGTCGCTTCTGTTTTCACTGAAAGAGGATGGCAGCGACTGTCGGGCTTTTGGTTTTCAATGAACCAGGCATTCGGGGACTCGTGAGATGATTTAGGAGGTGATTCCGTCATTCTATTCTTCTTTCACTGTCTGTGGTGTCCATTTGTTCGTTAGGGCTTTCATTTGTTCATTTGGAAACTATTGCTTCTGTTTTCCCTAAACAAGGCTAGCAGAGACAGTTAGGCTTTTGTATCTTACTAAACGATACATTCAGGGACTCACGGGATGATTAAAGAGGTGATTCCCTCATTTAAGTCTTATTTTACTCGTTACGGTCTCCATTCCTTCTTTTGGGCTTTCATTAGTGCGTTTGAAAACTGATGCTTCTATCTTCACTGAAAGAGGATGGCAGTGACTGTCGGGCTTTTGGTATTCACTGATCGAAAGATTAGGGGACTCGTGAGATGAATTAGGAGGTGATTCCGTTATTCTAGTCTTCTTTCACTGTCTATGGTCTCCATTTGTTCGTTAAGGCTTTCATTTGTTCGTTTGAAAACTATTGCTTCTGTTTTCACTTAACGAGGCTAGCAGAGACTGTTAGGCTATTGTATTTCACCAAACAGGACATTCAGGGACTCACGGGATGATTAAGGAAGTGATTCCCTCATTCCAGTCTTATTTTACTCGTTGCGGTCTTAATTCCTTCATTTGGGCTTTCATGGGTTCGTTTGAAAACTGTCATTTCGGTTTTCTCCGAAAGAGGATGGCAACGACTTTCGGGCTTTTGGTTTTCACTGAACGATGCATTCGGGGACAGCTGAGACGATTTAGGAGATGATTCTGTCATTCTATTCTTCTTTTACTGTCTGTGGTCTCCATTTGTTCGTTTGGGCTTTCATTTGTTCGTTTGAAAACTATTGCTTCTGTTTTCACTGAACAGGGTAGAGATGACTGTTAGGCTTTTGTATTTCACTAAACAGGACTTTCAGGGACTCATGGGATGATTAAAGATGTGGTTCCCTCATTCCAGTCTTATTTTACTCGTTGCGGTCTCCATTCCTTCTTTTGGGCTTTCATTGGTGCATTTGAAAACTGTCGCCTCTAATTTCACTAAAAGAGGCTGGCAGCGACTGTCGGGCTTTTGGTTTTCACTGAACGAGGCATTCAGGGATAGCTGAGATGATTTAGGAGGTGATTCCATCATTCTATTCGTCTTTTACTGTCTGTGGTCTCCATTTGTTCGTTTAAAACTATTGCTTCTGTTTTCACTGAACAAGGCTAGCAGAGACTGTTAGGCTTTTGTATTTCACCAAACAGGACATTCAGGGACTCACGGGATGATTAAAGAGGTGATTCTTTCATTTCACTCTTATTTTACTCGTTGCGGTCTCCATTCCTTCGTTTGGGCTTTCATTGGTTCGCTTGAAAACTGTCGCTTCCGTTTTTACTGAAAGAAGATGGCAGCAATTGTCGGGTTTTTGGTTTTCACTGAACGAGGCATTCAGGGACTAGTAAGATGATTTGGGTGGTGATTCCCTCATTCCAGTCTTATTTTACTAGTTGCGGTCTCCATTCCTTCTTTTGGGCTTTCATTGGTTCGTTTGAAAACTGTAGCTTATGTTTTCACAGAAAGAGGATAGCAACGACTGTCGGACTTTTGGTCTTCACTAAACGAGGCATTCGGGGACTCGTAAGATGATTTAGGGGGTAATTCCGTCATTCTAGTCTTCTTTCACTGTCTGTGGCCTCCATTTCTTCGTTAGGGCTTTCATTTGTTCGTTTCAAAACTATTGCTTCTTTTTTCACTGAGCAAGGCTAGCAGAGACTGTTAGGCTTTTGAATCTCACTAAATGGGACATTCATGAACTCATGGGATGATTAAAGAGGTGGTTCCCTCATTCCAGTTTTTTTTATTCGTTGCGGTCTCCATTCTTTTGGGCTTTCATTGGTTCGTTTGAAAACTGTCGCTTCTGTTTTCACTGAAAGAGGATGGAAGCGACTGTCGGGCTTTTGGTTTTTACTGAAGGAGGCATTCGAGGACTCGTGAGATGATTTAGGAGGTGATTCCGTCATTCTATTCTTCATTCAGTCTCTGTGGTGTCCATTCGTTCGTTAGGCCTTTCATTTGTTCATTTGGAAACTATTGCTTCTGTTTTCACTGAACAAGGCTAGCAGAGACTGTTAGACTTTTGTAACTTACTAAACGGATCAATCAGGGACTCACGGTATGATTAAAGAGGTGATTCTCTCATTCCAGTATTATTTTACGCGTTCCGGTCTCCATTCCTTCTTTTGGGCTTTCATTGGTGCGTTTGAAAACTGTCGCTTCTATTTTCATTGAAAGAGGATGGCAGTGACTGTCTGGCTTTTGGTACTCACTGAACGGGGCATTCCGGGACTCGTGAGATGAATTAGGAGGTGGTTCTGTCATTCTAGTCTTCTTTCACTGTCTGTGGTCACGATTTGTTCGTTAGGGCTTTCATTTGTTCGTTTGAAAACTATTGGTTCTGTTTTCACTGAACAAGACAAGCAGAGACTGTTAGGCTATTGTATTTCACCAAACGGGACATTCAGGGACTCATGGGATGATTAAGGAAGTAATTCCCTCATTCTAGTCTTATTTCACTTATTGCGGTCTCCATTCCTTCTTTTGGACTTTCATGGGTTCGATTGAAAACTATCGCTTCTGTTTTCACTGAAAGAGGATGGCAGCGACTTTCGGGCTTTTGGTTTTCACTAAACGAGGCATTCGAGGACTCGTGAGATGATTTAGGAGGTGATTCCGTCATTCTATTCTTCTTTCAGTCTCTGTGGTGTCCATTTGTTCGTTAGGCCTTTCATTTGTTCATTTGGAAACTATTGCTACTGTTTTCACTGAATAAGGCTAGCAGAGACTGTTAGACTTTTGTAACTTTCTAAACGGATCATTCAGGGATTCACGGTATGATTAAAGAGGTGATTCTCTCATTCCAGTATTATTTTACTCGTTGCGGTCTCCATTCCTTCTTTTGGGCTTTCATTGGTGCGTTTGAAAACTGTCGCTTCTGTTTTCATTGAAAGAGGATGGCAGTGACTGTCTGGCTTTTGGTACTCACTGAACGGGGCATTCCGGGACTCGTGAGATGAATTAGGAGGTGGTTCTGTCATTCAAGTCTTCTTTCACTGTCTGTGGTCTCCATTTGTTCGTTAGGGATTTCATTTGTTCGTTTGGAAACTATTGCTTCTGTTTTCACTGAACAAGCTAGCAGAGACTGTTAGACTTTTGTAACTTACTAAACGGATCATTCAGGGACTCACGGTATGATTAAAGAGGTGATTCTCTCATTCCAGTATTATTTTACTCGTTGCGGTCTCCATTCCTTCTGTTGGGCTTTCATTGGTGCGTTTGAAAACTGTCGCTTCTGTTTTCATTGAAAGAGGATGGCAGTGACTGTCTGGCTTTTGGTACTCACTGAACGGGGCATTCCGGGACTTGTGAGATGAATTAGGAGGTGGTTCTGTCATTCTAGTCTTCTTTCACTGTCTGTGGTCTCCATTTGTTCGTTAGGGCTTTCATTTGTTCGTTTGAAAACTATTGGTTCTGTTTTCACTGAACAAGACAAGCTGAGACTGTTAGGCTATTGTATTTCACCAAACAGGACATTCAGGGACTCATGGGACGATTAAGGAAGTAATTCCCTCATTCTAGTCTTATTTCACTTATTGCGGTCTCCATTCCTTCTTTTGGACTTTCATGGGTTCGATTGAAAACTATCGCCTTGTTTTCACTGAAAGAGGATGGCAGCGACTTTCGGGCTTTTGGTTTTCACTAAACGAGGCATTCGAGGACTCGTGAGATGATTTAGGAGGTGATTCCGTCATTCTATTCTTCTTTCAATCCCTGTGGTGTCCATTTGTTCGTTAGGCCTTTCATTTGTTCATTTGGAAACTATTGCTTCTGTTTTCACTGAACAAGGCTAGGAGAGACTGTTAGACTTTTGTAACTTACTAAACGGATCATTCAGGGACTCACGGTATGATTATGAGGTGATTCTCTCATTCCAGTATTATTTTACTCATTGCGGTCTCCATTCCTTCTTTTGGGCTTTCATTGGTGCGTTTGAAAACTGTCGCTTCTGTTTTCATTGAAAGAGGATGGCAGTGACTGTCTGGCTTTTGGTACTCACTGAACGGGGCATTCCGGGACTCGTGAGATGAATTAGGAGGTGGTTCTGTCATTCTAGTCTTCTTTCACTGTCTGTGGTCTCCATTTGTTCGTTAGGGCTTTCATTTGTTCGTTTGAAAACTATTGGTTCTGTTTTCACTGAACAAGACAAGCAGAGACTGTTAGGCTATTGTATTTCACCAAATGGGACATTCAGGGACTCATGGGATGATTAAGGAAGTAATTCCCCCATTCTAGTCTTATTTCACTTATTGCGGTCTCCATTCCTTCTTTTGGACTTTCATGGGTTCGATTGAAAACTATCGCTTCTGTTTTCACTGAAAGAGGATGGCAGCGACTTTCGGGCTTTTGGTTTTCACTAAACGAGGCATTCGAGGACTCGTGAGATGATTTAGGAGGTGATTCCGTCATTCTATTCTTCTTTCAGTCTCTGTGGTGTCCATTTGTTCGTTAGGCCTTTCATTTGTTCATTTGGAAACTATTGCTTCTGTTTTCACTGAACAAGGCTAGCAGAGACTGTTAGACTTTTGTAAATTACTAAACGGATCATTCAGGGACTCACGGTATGATTAAAGAGGTGATTCTCTCATTCCAGTATTATTTTACTCGTTGCGGTCTCCATTCCTTCTTTTGGGCTTTCATTGGTGCGTTTGAAAACTGTCGCTTCTGTTTTCATTGAAAGAGGATGGCAGTGACTGTCTGGCTTTTGGTACTCACTGAACGGGGCATTCCGGGACTCGTGAGATGAATTAGGAGGTGGTTCTGTCATTCTAGTCTTCTTTCACTGTCTGTGGTCTCCATTTGTTGGTTAGGGCTTTCATTTGTTCGTTGGAAAACTATTGGTTCTGTTTTCACTGAACAAGACAAGCAGAGACTGTTAGGCTATTGTATTTCACCAAACGGGACATTCAGGGACTCATGGGAGGATTAAGGAAGTAATTCCCTCATTCTAGTCTTATTTCACTTATTGCGGTCTCCAT